>NC_056725.1:547956803-547964303 GCF_019279795.1 Protopterus annectens | reverse complement strand
AATATTAGGATTTATTTTAAAGCTTTTATTTGAAATGATATAGCACAGACACTGAAGGCTACTTGCTAAACAAAAAACGGATCTCAACACTGGAAATAAAAAAACTCAACTTATTTTAATACAAGTACAAATAGCAGAGCTTTCAGGAATAATCCCTTCTTCAATGCATATAAAACGCAGTTCAAATACAGAGTTTTTAAATACAGCATATGATCCCATGCCCGACGCAGCAACACATATAAAAAGTGCATTCAAAAGCAACTTAAAAAGCATAACAGATACAGGCAGTCAATAGCAACATTCACTTCAGTTTCATTTGCTTTTGTTTTAATACAGGTTTTAAACTAACTGAAGCATTTAATCCAGGTGCACGGTCAGCCTGCAATTTTAAAATCCACCTGTATTCAGCTAGTTCAGTGGCATTTAGAACATCACTGCTTCTTATGTTAAAAAATATCCTTTGTATTACTCTAAATTTAAATGCATGATCGGTACCATTTTCATGAATATGCTTAGCCAAGGAATTAGTAAGTATATTCCTTCTAATTTCTGAAAAAATGTTCAGAAATACTTTCTTTAAATTTTCTATTACATTTACCTGCATAGAAACGAGTGAATGTCATGCACACAGCTAAATAAACCAGATTTTGTGTGTTACAAGTAGCAAAGCAGTCAAATTCATAAATACGCTTTGTTTGTGGATGCTCAAAAGTAACAGAAGGACCAATGTGTTTACAAACATCACAATTATTACATGAACCAGTACCTTTTCTTTTAATTCTAGTGGATTGGTCCTTCTTCTCACGCATTTCCTTATCGCATATTTTCTGTTTCAGGTTAGGGCATTTCTTAAAAGTAAAACTGGGAGATGCAACTATTATTTTACCCAGTTCTGGCACAGCAATTAGTATGTCCCAATTTCTCTATATAATATCATTAACACCACTAGTATTAACACTATATTTCATGATGTACCTAAACGTAGTGTTGTTATTAAGAGTTTGGTTAGTTGTGGATGTTCTGATGAAAGATGTGGTTTGGCTCTACCATCTCTTTCATTAGTTACATAGTATTAGAGTTAATTTTGGAATTTTACTGCTACATGGTCATTTTTTTATTTTATGTATTTATTTTTATTTAAAAGACCTTCGTCATAGCCTCTCATCTGAAATTCTTGTCTTAACATATCCAACTGCTGCTTATATAATACTGCATCTGTATTCAGTGTACTCACTCTCATATACTGGCTTTTAACTATCCCTTTAAAAACATGACCAGGATGCATACTGCAACTATGGAGAAATCTGCTAGCCTGAACTTCCTTCCTAAAGGTATTTACTGATATCAGCATAATGGAGTTCTTTGGATACTTTCAAGGATCTAGCATGATTGTCTGGGAGTATGGAGGCTCTGAATTGGTAGTTTATCTTATTAATGGTGATCTGCAGTTCCATGAGTTTTCTTCATGGGCCGGTGATATAATACTTGGCAAATATGAAGATGCCACTGCAGTTACCATCGGCCTGAAGAAATGGTAGGTGCAAAACCTAGGTATGGAGGGAGTGATTTCTTTATGTTTAAACCAATTATCAATCATTATGCAAAGGTGCTGCGGTACTGTTGTCACCTCACAGTAAGACGTTATCCTGTTAGATTCTCAGCTAGAGCGTCTTCTGTGTGGAGACATGCGTGAATGCGCGTACCTTCGTTGAAGGTTGTGTGTCAGGGCTGGCAAGTCAGCACATAAAAATCTACTTCCAGTCATTAGCGGACCGGAGTTCCGCTGTGGTGACCCCTAACCGGGAAAAGCCGAAAGACACAACAACAACAACAACAACATGCAAACGTGGGTATGTTCTGGATACAGGGTAGCCTTAAGATCAGGCAATTTATTTTTTAGAATTCTGGTGTTGAGAAAAGCCACTTCAGTGTGGTCTGAGGTAGTGTTTGATGAATGTGATATATTGGAATGTCCATTAACTGGACTGTGCCTAAGAAAGGCACTATAAGGCAGCAATGGCTTTAAAAGCCAGTATGTGGAAGCCTTTGAGCAAGAGGTGCAGGCTATCCCTTACAAAGCAAGAAGTAAGTTTGACTATCAGTCATCTCATCCCATACTGAGATATACTGGATCCACCTACAATGATACCAGCTATTTGACCAGTTGCCAAAATCAATTATATTTTCTTTGTACTGAGGTGTAATTCTTGGTGAAGGAAAGTTTCTACTCAGGACCAGAGTCTTAGCTGTATTTGTCACATGCATGTACAGTTTAGATGTGTCTCTCTGCACGTCTCTCAAGGTTTTGCATCCCAGGTCTTTCACTCCCATGTGGACCACCACCATCTCATGGTCATATATGCACTGGAAAGGGTGTTTAAGGCACCCAAAGGGTAGCTGAATGCAACTCTTTACTTATCCAACCCTGGGAGTAGAGAATCTGTATATCTAACAAAAGAGTCACCAGTGACTAAAATATTTTTGTTGGCAGAGTGTTTAGAAGTACAATAATGAGAACAATCCAACCCTTGGTGAGTTAATGTTATAAGTGTGTAAGGATGAGAAGTGTTGGAGAATATCAGCAGACACCTATACTTACTAGTTCTAGGGGGCTTTGTTTGAGATTTTTTAATGGCCTCAGCACATGACATTTTAATGTGAGTTTGCTGACAATGTGTTTGAAGTGAGGGTGATGGTGAAGGTGTGAGTGTATGATGTTCACTGTACATGGTTTTAGATGCAATAGGTTTTAAGACTTGTCCATCCATCGGGAGTAAAACAGCACCAAAACCTAAAGTACTGGCATCAGCACTCACAACTGTTGGTCTGGTGACATCATAGTCAGTGAGCACTGGAGTAGACAGTAGCATTTGTTTAACTTTACTGAAGGCATGGCCTTGAGCACTGCCCCCATGACCAAGGTACATCTTTATTTAATAAATTTGTCAGTGGATGTAGTACTGTGGACAGATCTGGTACAAACTTGCTGAAGAAATCTATCATGCCTGGGGCCCTACCATAACTCAGTTCATACAAGGTTGAACCTTTTAGCCATGCTATGACTTTAAACTTGTCTGAATCTGTCTGATTCCACTAGCATTTATGCTGTAACCAAAAATACTGGATTTCAGGCTTATCAAAACTTTGATTTGCCATTATTTAGATTCCAGCTTGAGTGTTTAATAGTTCTGAGCACAGCCTCTAATAATCTGTCACCTCTCTTTATCTGGACAAAATGGTAGCACATCAACCCAAACAACAATGCCATCTTCCTGCTTTTTCAACAAATTGCACTTTTCATTTTGAAACATTTCTGATACTGAAATTTTACCAAATGACAGTCTTATGAAACAATGCCTTCTAACCAGGGTAATAAAGGCTGCTAGCTGTTGATTATGTCCCTCAAGGGGTATCTAGCAAAACCTACTTGACGTATCTAATGCGGAGAGCAATCTGACACAAACCAGTTTAGGAGCATATCCTCAAAGACAGGTGGCATGAATCTCTCCCTTTTGACTTCATCATCTAACTTTTTTCAAACATTTATCCTCATATTATCATTGTTTTTGTTAATCTGTAGCATTGGTGCACACAATATAATAGGTTCAGTTACACATTTAATCACACTATGTATTTGTGCACAGACAGAGTTCTGTCTGTGTTTTAAATAGTATTAGAAAAAGTATATTTCCAGATGTGGTCAAGACATATTAAAAAGTGCCGAGATTCAATTTTCTTGTTACTGGTTCAGTTTTAAGCAGACCAGTTTCTCAAACACATCAACATTAATTTTGTTTATTCTGGCAGATGGCACCAACTTGTAGGCCACGATTCTGCTCAGTAGATTACTCACATATACACCTTCCAGCACGTAGATCTAAACTGACACCTGTATGTCCTACGTTAAGTCATAGCTAGGAATCTTCCTACACACTTGAGTTTGCCTGCAGGCCAACATAT
Organism: Protopterus annectens; assembly: GCF_019279795.1. Taxonomy (NCBI): domain Eukaryota; kingdom Metazoa; phylum Chordata; order Ceratodontiformes; family Protopteridae; genus Protopterus; species Protopterus annectens. The sequence continues at coordinate 547,960,343 of NC_056725.1, read as the reverse complement.
TTCCATTTCTGCTTCATGTAAGTGCGTACAGTTTAAGATACTTCAGTATGTATAATATGATTAGCTCTACAGCTCTTCTAAACCTTACTGGGGTTCCATTTACAGGGAATTTGACTTGCCAGTCTGGTTTGTTATTTGACAAGGCATTCACTGAACCCCCTGAAAATGTTTTCTGGACATTTTCCTCAGTTTTATTCTCAATTACTGCTTCTTTTAATAGATTAGTTTTACATATGACAGCAAAAATGTCTCATCTTGTTTTATTTTTAACACCTTCTGTACCATGCAACACATAACTCTGACTCAGTATATAAATGTTTACATCACATGAATTTGCCAAACTTGCATTCAGTCATCTTCTAATGCACTTGCTTACTTTGGTGATAATCATACTTTTACTGATTTTTCATTTCTGTGCGTTTTTCATCACATACATTATTTACTTTTATTAATTCAGCCTCTCTACCAATTTGAATTGTTTTTTCCAAAGCTAATTTCACTTCCATCTGTAACTTTTGAGACACTTCAGGCAGACAAGTCACTATTCTATTGTTAGTTTCTTCAACTTTGGTTAGGTTAAATCCACAGTACTAGGAAAGCTCATATAAGTTCCCAACAAATACTGCCATAGGCTATCCTTTAGCCTGAGCACATTTGTAAAGGCATGCCCTTTCATAAATAACATTTCTTTTAGCACAAAAATCTTCACTGAGTTTACTTATTACTGACTCATATGTAATACTCTAGCCTCAGGAAAGGAAACTGAACTGTAAATGGCTTCCATGTTCGTGCTCATGGCAAAAAGTAAAGTGTTAATGTTTCTTCCCTTTCCTTTTTGAGCTTTGAAGCTAATAAGTAACATGCACATTTCTGCCTTTGTGATGGCCATACACATAGCTTCACTGAGTTAAACAATTCTGGAGGGCTGAATCCTGCCATTTCTTACATAATATGTGGTTATTTTGGGCTTTTTGACTGAAAATCAGTAAAACAATTTTTGGTACTTACGTATTATAGCAACCAGATTCCAAGCAACAGAAGCGACTCATTCCCAAGCCCTTCTCCTGCTGAAAAATGTTGTCCAAGTTACTTGGGAAGTGTGTATCACTGAAGTGTGTTTTATTACACTGAGGTTTACTAGGAAATATTTAGGGAGTTATAACTTTATGCTGTCCAACTGACAAACAAGACAGCAGTCCACAAGCATTTTCCCCACAACACTTAACTTTATGCAGCATGACTGGCAAATGAGATGGCAGCACAGAATCACTTTCCCCACAAAAAGTTAACATCTTTAATTTCTAAAATGTCCAGCTTCAGTCAGCTGCAAGAGATTAACAGCACAGATCAGAATATTCTGTACAAGTAAAATTCACACGGGTGACACAGCTGTTGCTGAACACATAGGCTACAAGACTACATGGATATGAAAGAAAAATGGGCCTTGTGTATCAGCACAAAATTTTTCTAACCAAGAAAGTTTGACAACTGTCATTTTTCTGAGTTATGCAATTATGCTGTCTAACTGATAAATGAAACAGCAGCACACAAGCACTTGCCCCACAAAGGTTAACATCTTCACTAGCTTACATGTCCAGCTTAAGTTGACTCCAGGAGCGTACCAGATCTGAATAATCTTGACAAGTACAATCCACGCCAGTGGCCCAACTGCTGCAGAATATACAGGCTTCAAGGGAACATCCATATGAAAAAAAAATAAAACGGTACTCACGTACTATCGCATACTCTTTCAGGGCAAAAACAGATCACTTTTGTAGCATCTCATCAGCTGTTTGGTGTGCTTTCTGATTCTGAATGACAGTTTTCTATTTAGATTTACTCATTTTAAGTGAAAAAATATTCCATTGGACTGATACCACATCATGCCTTTAAATTAGCATACTGGGAGCTGAATAACAGCACTAGATTCAGGATTTCAAAGTTATGATGCAGCTTGAATTCCACACAAAATGACAGCATACTGAAAACTCAGCTACCATCCAGAATCTTCTTCAACAGTGATTTAAAAGCTTTGTGTAATATAGGTCTTCAGCTTTCTCAAGGGCACAAGTACGTTTACACATATACAGTGGAAAGCTGTAACCATTTAAAATGGTTGCACTCGTAATGCCAAGTTCTGGAATGCAGGGACTAAATGAATGAATGGTAACCCAGACTTATATCTTCTAAGTTTGAGATTGCCATTTCTCAGAATATCCCATTTTCTCCAAAGTATGGCAACTTGGAATTAGTAGCTATAAGTCTGAGTGTATGAGAGGCTTGTTCCAACTTTAGGGGGTTCCTGGGAGCTTGTCACACTGCAAAAAATAAGCTTGAAGGAGAGCAGTGAAGCTGAATATTTGCTCTTCCTCTGTTTTTTCAGTCTTTCTTTCTTAATCATTTCAGGACTCAGCATTGTGACTCCTGACATTTCAATAGCAAGCAATGGAAAACCATACACAGAAATGCTATCATCACTATGTCATGTCATTGAAACCAAATAAATTAAAAAATCTGACTGAAACTGCTTTTTTGCAAGGGGCAGGTTAAGCCCCCATGCACCCTCCCCCGATGTAGGGGTGGCTTCTTTTACTCTTCCTCTGAAGGGTATGACATAAATATTTGGTTTTGCACATAATTAAATTAATTTTCCTTAAATACAGGGCTGTGCATCCTTGGACTGAAAATGTATTAGTAAGGCAGTATGAAGCACAATGTCCAATACGGGCTACAGGCATATGTAAAAATATGTATAGTTCTGTAAAACTTGTATTGTGGTGAATTTTCTGCCTCCTCTCCAAACTATAAGGTAGAAATCACTGCCACCAGGACCCCTACTTATCAGCTACTCTAAGGCCCTTCCCAAAGGGTGACCAATTTTACTGTGCAATATTACTGATATCCAAATAATAAGTGTGACTAAGCAGCAAGACTATTGGAGTGGCTTTGTACAGTATCAATATATGCATGCAATGTACTCTAGAGCTTAAATTATCTCTACACAAAACATACACAGTTAAAAGGTTTAAAAATATTTAATAATATACAATAAAAACACAAGACAATACTTCTTACTACACAGTGCTAGTGAAGAGTTCAGACATCACAGGAAAATGCTTAAAATAATACTGCAGAATAGTTCTGACATAAATATAGAAAACAGCTAAACTAAACTTACTATTTTCTATCTTTTCCTAAGAGCAATTATTTTCAGTCATTTGGTTTTAGTCAAATGCCATTTGGTCGTTTGGCTTTCAGGTCAAATTGAATAAACCATATCTATATTTATATTTTTATCCATATCTATAGTTATATCTATATTCATATTCATAAATGCATGACTACATCTGTATCTATAAATTTATATCTATCCCTCCAGCCATGATTACAGGTCACAGCTGACAGTTTAAGTGACTCCATGAACATCTTCTGCTATCAGATTTTACTAGATTAGGTGGGGAAAGAAAAGTAGATTGCCAGGCATTTCTTCCATAAAACATATGCATGCATCCATACATGCATATATATACACACACACAC
>NC_056725.1:547749303-547954303 GCF_019279795.1 Protopterus annectens | reverse complement strand
CACACCCAGTCAGCACCTAACACTGCACATACAGCTACACCCAGTCAGCACCTAACACTGCACATACAGCCACACCCAGTCATCACCTAACACTACACATACAGCCACACCAAGTCATCACTAACACTGCACATACAGCTACACCCAGTCAGCACCTAACACTGTACATACAGCCACACCCAGTCAGCACCCAAGGCTGTACATACAGCCACACTCAGTCAGCACCCAACACTGCACATACAGCCACACTCAGTCAGCACTTAACACTGCACATTCAGCCACACCCAGTCAGCACCCAACACTGCACATTCAGCCACACCCAGTCAGCACCTAACACTGCACATACAGCTACACTCAGTCTGCACTTAACACTGCACATTCAACCATACCCAGTCAGCACCCAACACTGCACATAAAGCCACACCCAGTCAGCACCTAACACTGCACATACAGCCACACCCAGCGCAGCCTCAACTGCCAAGCCCATAGGACAAGCTAATACACTGCCCAGGACTCTAGTCATAACAAACTCCATTGTACAATATACTGATGTCCCACTTACCAGGCTGAACAAAGAGAAAATTGCCAGTTACCTATCAAGGGCCAAGATCTACCAAGTTGCACATGTATTCAGGTCCTGAATCACAGGTACCAGTATGATTCAATCATAGTCCATGTAGGTGCATATGACCTGAGATGTATCTCCCTAGATTATAAGAAATGAGACATTATGGAGCTTTTGGACTATATATCAAAGGGTAGTATGTGCCTAGCATTGAGCAATATTCTACCTTCACTAAGGATGATACCACAATATGAAGTGAATATGACTGACTTTAATAATTGGCTTAGTTTCTGATGTCATTCTATGGGGATGCAATATTTGTCAGCATGGTAGGTCATGTTCAAGAAACCACAATGCTTTACCATAGATGGTCTGCACTTGTCCCCTCAAGGCTTTCGAATATTGATTAAAACATTGTCCTCCTCAATAGAGCCTTTTTTGCACAATACTACATTGGCAAAACTTTCATTATATCAAAATCCACCCAAAGAAATCTAAAAAATGTTACTGTTCAATGCCAGAAGTAGAAACAAGAAGTTCCACTCCCTTCAAGTTCTCCTCACCTTGGAGGATGCAGGGTATCTGTGCAGTCACCAAGACATGGTTTAAAGCTGCAGACATTACCTTGGCAGTGCAAGGGTTCAATGCCTTCCACAAATTTAGACCAGCAACTGCACAAGCAGCTACTAAGGGTGGATGTGCCTTGATCTACATCAATACCAAGTGTATATCTAGGCTGGTTAAATAGTATGGCATGGTGGAGGTCCTCTACATCCAGATTACCATGGGCAAAGTTCCATACAATTTCTTAAGCTGTATATCACCCCGCTATGTCCCATGAAGCCCATAGCTCATACTTAAACCCACTGGAGACACTCACCATTAAATCAAATACCATATTCATGGGGGAATTTAATTATCCCTCTATAAACTGTGAATCTTACATGACCCCAAATTTGCAGGTACAGAGATTCCTAGAGTTTGTAAACAGAAAAACCCTGGACCAGACAGTCCATATGCCTACCAGAGTTACAAACATATTGGACGTGGTACTCACAAACATGACAGAATGCTACATAACCCCCAATCCCCCATCCCAGTGTCATGTTCTCTCTAGTGAGGTCAGACCACAAAGCAGCCTCCTTAAAAATATAAATCAGTTCTGTAACCCCAGTAAATTCTGGCACAATTAGGAACTACTCCAAGGCAAACTACCTTTTATTAAGGGACAACCTCTCAAAATCTGAAGCCCCTCCAAACCAAGATAACACAGTGACCTATGCGGAATTATTCACAGAAGCTCTGTCCAACTGGGTGCATAGCAATGGCTTGGTCTACTGGAAGTAAACCCCAAACTAACTTAAACAACAAACCATCCCAGTGGAATCCAAAATTAAAAAGACTGTATAATAAAAAAAAGTCACAGCTAAAATTAGGAAGTGTAACACCAACAATGATAAATCTGTCATTAAACAGAATTAAGTTCAGCAAAGTAAATTTTGAGGTAAAGACAGCATCTTAGTCCAAAGACAACCATAAGATCTTCTTCAGCTATGTCCTAAACCTCAAATGTAGCTCACAACAGTGTGCCAAACTGCTGGTAAATGGAAGCATGTTCGTGGAGCCGGGTGATATAGCAAATCTTCTGGCTAGCAAATTCATCTCCAACTTAACTCCCCTTTCACCCCCAGTCACCCTCAGGAAATACCATCTAACATAACCCTTCCAACTATCAGTAGGGAGCAGGTCTTAGAGGTGCTGTCTAAGGCCAACAGTATAGTTTTGATGGGCCCTGATTATATTCCAGGATGACTCCTAAGTAGCATGAAATAATACCTATTAGGCACGGGGGTCTCTATTTAACAATAGCCTTGAAATAGGCTTTGTACCATGTGAATGAAGGACCACAATATTCATCCTTATGTGCAAGGTGGGCCATCAATGGATCCCCAGAACTACAGACTTGTTAGTCTTATTAATCTCATATGCAAAGCCATGGAAAGAATTATCATGGAAATGATTAACAATGACACAATAAAACTTTCAGATACTAGACCCATCTCAGTTTGGTTTTGTAAAAGACAGGTCATGCCCACTGAACCTGGTTAACTTTTTTTAAGAAGGTCATCAAAGCAATGGACAAGGGCAAAATGGTGCATACTTGCCACCTTGACCTAGCTAAGGCATTTGATACAATACCCCACTCAGGCATTGAAAAAAAAACTCATAGAATTAGGCATAAACCCCTATGTAACCCATTGGATAGCCAGCTGTCTCACAGATAGGACCCATGAGGTAAGGATTGGAGAGAACACTTCTACAAAGAGGTTGGACACCAGTGAAGTCTCCCAGGGCTCTGTGCTAGGTCTGTTCCTGTTGGACATCTATAGCTCAGAAATCAAGGCCAATATCAAGGGTTTCTGGCTTACCAAGTCTGTAGATGACTGCAAGCTGTGAGTCATCATAAAAACCCCCCAAGACATTAACATTTTACAGGAAAGCCTAACACAGACAAACCACTGTTGGCAAAGTCACGGATTAAAACTTAGTGTGAAGAAATGCAAAATAGTACATTATGGAAACTCAGTCACACTGCAGAAACTACCTCATCAATAAAACATTTCTAAAAGCAGACAAAGTAGTCAGGAATTTAGGGACTTATGTAGATAGTAACCTGGCTTTTGGCCAACATGTGTCTAAGGTAGTAAGAAAATCATTTTATGTCACTCAACTTATCAGTAATGGCATAGCATCTAGGTCCCTAGAAATCATCGTGCCACTATACTCAGCCCTCATCAGACCCATCATTCAGTATAACGCTCCCTTTGGTATGTACCTGGCAAGGCACATCAACAGAGGCTACTCTAATAAACATAATGCCTTATGCATATCACCTTGAAGCCCTATCCATATACTTTGTTTCCTAGAGACTGCTGACAGGAGATTTATGCCTGGCATACAAGGAATCTTGCCCTGATGGACCTTTTGCATATCCACAAAATGAACAGCATCAGAAGTACTAGGTCCAATGATTTAAACTTTGCTTATGATTTAAAAAGAACATGTGGACATGTTGGAGAGACAGGTATGTATCTCAGAGAATTACCATTCTCTGGAATAAGCTTCCCAATCATGTGAAGCAGAGCCTTTCCCTAACCCTAGTCAAGCGTAATCTGGTCCAGTGGACAAGAGATTGGAAATTCAACCCTGGTCTGACACTTCTGTCTCTGATGGACAGAGACAGCAGTTAAATCATGCCTTGACTAACATACACCCCTTAAAACAAACTATAAAGCAAAATAGTCTGTGGGATTTATTTAGGTTGCATGGATAGAGTTATAAAGGCCCCAGCAGTTGTTAGTCTAGTATATACCCATTAACCTATGAACTTATGCAGATGTCTAGTACTGTTGAGTTAGGGGACAAGTTATAAGAAGAGTAAAGGAGCATTAGGATGAAGTATTAAGTAGTGCACTACTTTTGTGGAGAGACCTTTTCACGTAGGACATTGTTATTTCATATAATGCAAGTATTTTTCTGGATTTTTTTCATTGTTTTTTTTCACTATTTGTGGGATTCAACCTGATTTGATCTGGTTTAGAAGAGTTGTGCGTTTTTGTTTCTTTTTGTTTGAGATATGATTATGAACTGAAGAACAGGATAATCAGTAAATTATATCAGCATAACCCATGGCTCACCATTGTTAATAAATCAACTCACTCTAATACTCTGATACTACTTAATGAGAATATGAAGACGTGGCACCTTCTAATTCTCAAAACATAGCAACAGAGATTAACATGTATTGAAAAGAAAAGATAAATAGGCAGAGCCCCTTATTAATTTAAATATAATTACATCTTGACATGTTGCTTGGTGTTTATTTGGTTACTGTATCAAGTAACTTTTTTTTGTTGACTCACTCCCAGTGAGTAACAAAAACACAACATCTGTCTGCCAGAACCAAATTTAGATCAAAACTTCCAATCAACCAGACATTTCTATTACAGTGAAGAAGTCTGCAGAAACGCCTGCCATAAATGTGTCTTATGTTTTGCGGCCACCATTCTCTGTCTTGCCCTAATTACTACTGTGTATCCTGAGCATCTTCTCTCTTTTACCATACAGAGATGCAGTGATTCTGTACTGAAGCAACAATTTGCACATATTAGATAGAACTTCTTAGTGTCTTAATCTTAGCATTGGCTTCCATACTATATAATTATGTTTTGCCTTGCTCCTCAAAATTATGTAGCACTACTTGTAATGTTTTTGTTAGCTCTGATTTAATGTTCTATTTTGATGAATAAATGTTATGGAACATGATGTTAATCTTTTTTCAAGGCTGAACCTGAATTCTATTTGGATCAGTGTTCTATCCTGATTAGCATACATAAAAAACAAATAAATACATAAGTATAAATAGCTATCATCTGTCTCCCTCTCTTGCCTTTTTCACAAATGTACAGATCTTCTAACAACCCTAAAAAAACCTAGATCTTACCTTTTTATGAAAAAAAAGTTAAAATCATGACTATTCCAATGCATTTAATATATCTTAAATCAAGCTCATGTACACTCTGCCAAAATGAGACACAAAGTCATGAACATGTATCTTTTTATTTATTTATGCATGTTTGTATGTATTTATTTAATTTATTTATTTTAACACAAGTCCTCAAAAGACCTCAACCATATTATAATAAGCAATAATGCATGGTAAAGGTATAAGTTCTGATGCAGTAGGCTCATTTGATTGTGTTTGGGTTTATCAGAATAAACAAAGTTAGTCTTGTGTACAATTACATGATAACCTACAGGCCGATCAAGTATTAACGATTAAATAATTTACGATGTTCTGTGATCTACAAACAATGTGCAAATTCTGTACTTGATTTCACTTTAGTTACATTTCCAGTGTCAGATCGTTTTATACATTTTATTTACTTCTTATGCACTGCGATATGCATTTAGTGAGGACAGGTTGAGAGGTGTGGTTAATTTGCCTGCCAGAGGAATTTGTAGAACATTTTTGAGCAATAGCTACTGTTTTACAGGTTCTTGTACATTTTTTTTTATTTTTGGATAACTTGTTTAAATGTTCATGCATTTTTTTGTTACGATTTCCTTGCAAAACTTTATCAATGTTAACATATAGTCTAAAAAAAGAATAACATCAGAACATACAAGCTCAAACAGAAACTTTTAGGGACAAAATAAAATTTAACATCAAATTAACACTGCAGTTTAAATATAAGATGATTATAAATTAATGCTCTTTAATGGGTCTATTTACATATGTGTAGACAATACGACTCATCATACAGAGTGGCAATAAAACAGACATACTAATACAGACATATGAGATGGATGGTATAGGTGCAAATGTATCGTTTCTTATCCTAAGAGACCCCCAATGGATGGCAACATAAGTAAGCCATTAAGACCACATCTTTTCACTTTTTTTTCAATGTAAAAGTTCCAGAAATTCATTCAGTGGAGGTTAATTCATTTAGTATGTGAAGCAGATCCCTAGAAGTAGTGGGAACCCTTAACTTCCACCTTTTAGTTATACATTTTTTGACTACTAGAAACGTTACATTGAGGAGACTAAGCTCATCAGGAGTTAAGTTAGAATGTCTAGTAAATACCGAAAGAAAATTCTTTACTGTAAAGGTGATTTGGCTAGGCCAAACACTAGAACAGATAATTTGAAGTATCCTAATGAAGTCTTTAAAAATGGGACAGGTTCAAAACTGTGTACCCCTTTACCAATAGCTCTGGAATAACAATGCCAGCCAAAGAAGGAGAAATCGATAAAAATTCTGTTATGTTTAGCAAAAGTGTAAAACTACTTAAACTGGCAGCGCCACCTTAAGAATCAGAACTCGCAGGATTAGGTAATATATCGAGAGGCCAAAAAGGGGTGCCCCCATTCTTACCTATCAATTTCAGAACTAGTATCTGTTATCCACTCTTACCTATATTTATCCAGGACAGCCTCTCTATGGGCCTGCAGAAATGTATACACTTTGTTAATGCAACCTTTTATAGACACTTGGGGTGTATATTTTTAGATAGCATTGCACCCAAAGGAGCCAGTCTGACTTGCTGAACTTATTTAATTTATTACTAGTTACCTTTTCAAGGAATTTATTGCAAAGTCCATCTTTGTCAGCCCATAGGGAATAACAATCTTGAAAATGATCCTATGATATTACCTGAACGTTTAGGATCAGATGTTCTCAGTAGTACAAACCATGCCAGTCCTTGTGAGCTCCCCGAGCTGATACAGCCCAAATCCTCCAGAAATCTGCTGAGTCAAAGGGGAGTAGGTCATTTATTCAACATTTTGAGCCTGTCATTTCAAAAGCTTTGCATGCTGCCTGTACCAGCAAGAATGCTAATTTAGACAGAAGTTATGGGGCCACATAGTCTCCCAGCTGAGGCTATCATAAATCTTATTGGACTCCAGTAATTGGCATTTCACTACTCTGGTCCAAATGACTTGTTTATCTGAATCAGTTGGGTCACCAAAGCTTTTAGTCATTGCTGCCAAGGCATATAGTTTCAGAGCAGGGAGTCCTACTCCCACTCAAGAAAACGGAAGAATGAGGTGCTCCCTTCTAAGCTTAGGCCTTCTATTAGCCAATACAAAATATTTTATGTAAGATATTAGTTTATGCCAATATGTATGAAGTGGGATCACAGGCATTCCTTGTGAGGCACAGAGAATAAGGGGGATAACATACCATATGACAGCATTCATTTTTTTGGAACATGTCTGCACAAAGAAGCTGCTACCTCTGAAGGCATGCCTTAGTTTTGACCAGCACCTGATTAAAATATCTTCCCCAGATTCATCAAGTGCGGGCCTGGTATTGATGCCTAGGCATGTCATCGCATTTCTTCATCCCAAAAAGGGGTAGGAGTCCCGTAGTAACCCTGAAGGATTAAAGTTTATATATACCATTTCAGACTTACTCGGGTTTACTTTACATCCAGATAAAGTCTCAAAGCTTTCCAAACAGCTGGGTAATGTAGGCAAATCAATGCCTGGATTGCTTAAGTACATTAAAAGCTCATTCTCATAAAATTATAACTGGTGTTGACTTTATTCTGGCCCGGGTTCATAAATAAAGTTGAGTGAGTATGTGAAGAAACCTTGAAGGAAAGCCAAAGGCCCTAAGCACCTCCCATAAAAAGACCCATCTGACCCTATCAAATGCCTTTTTTTTCAGCATCCAGACTGGTCAAAAGTAAAGTTTAATGAGTGCTTGATGAGTAATCTATTATAAGCAGAGTCTTGATAGTATTATCAATGGTGGATCTGCCACTGATGAAGTCCGTCTGGTTCAAATGAATAATCCAGGGGAGAATCTCAGTTATTCTGATAGTAATAATAATAAATATTATTTAATCACAGTTCAAAACGGAAATAGAGCTATATGGGGTTGGCAAAGTGTGTTCTTTACCAGACTTACACACCAAGACCACTATCGCCTGTCTCTGGGAGGGAGTAGAGGGTAGTTTCCCTTGCAAGCTCCCATTAGCAAGCATTGAAAATTGTCAATAAACTTGTCTTTCTTGCTCTGATAGATATCCACTAGTATGTCATTTATACCTGGCATTTAATGTGTGCCATGACATATATTACCTCCAATATTTTCTGGTGGGAAATTAGAAGAGTGGGGGAGGTTGTCTCTTATGGATCAAGCATATTTAACTCTAAGGTAACCAGATATTACCTGCAGTGAGATACCAAACTGGGCAAGTCCAGCTCCTGCCTATAAAGTCTAGAAAAGTATCTTTCAATGACTGCCATTATGTGCTGTGAGGTGTTATAAAACAACACCAAATTGGGGTCCCTCAGTTTAGCTATATGTCTTGTGGTGTCTTGTTAATGTAACTTCAAGGGCAGATATTTATTACCTCTAGGGGTGATATCATATCCTCTAATTTTAAGCGTTCTTTGGGCATATTCAGCTTTAAAAGTGAAATAATTATCCAGTTCCTCTCTAATCTCCTGCAGTATATCTGCAGCTCAAGCTCCCCTATGCATGACCTGTCTTTGCATCTTTAAAAGTTCTTCCATGAGGGTAGCCAAATTGGCCTTTCTCTGGTTAAGAATACTGCAGCAAATTGATGGAGATCTTTTTCGAGAAATAACTTAAATTTATCCCAGTCAACACCCACTGCTGCACTGGGTGGGTTAGCTAATTCTGTCCAACTTAAGTAAGTGTTCCACAGAAAGTTGTTAACATTTTGACCCTCACAGAGTATCAAGTTCTCTCTCCAGAGATTATTCACAAAGGTATGCATATAACTCTAAATCTATTGTTATCAGGCCATACTCAGAGATCATTATAGGTGCCACAGCCAAAGACATATTATTAAGCTCTTTTTATATAAATTCTTGAGAATATTTGAAATCAAGGGGAGAAGAACGCATAAATATTCATGAGAAGTCCCAAAATGCCATGAATAGTCACCATTCCAATGGAGACTAATGTATCTATTCAACAGAGCTCCCATTACAAACGGGCAGATTCCAGTCAACTCTCCATAAGAGTATATCCTCCAGTCAGACCACCCAATTCTTAATAGCCCAGATAATACCAATGGAGGGGCCCCAGGGAGCAGATACATATTTATAATCATTAATAGACATCCCCAGCAAAATCCTTTAATTAAAACAAATATAACCTCATCATGTTTTAATACATCAACCAACTGGAAAGGAAGGTCCTCTCTGTAGAGAGTAATAACTCCCCTCACTCTACCAGATGGACTTGAAGATAAATAGTCAACTAAATACAGGCTCTTAAGATTGTTTTTATAGGTTCATAGGTTCATACTAGGCTATCTGCCCTAGGGCATTTATAAGCCTAGCCAGAATGTGTTTGGCTTTCGCCACCCATTTTAAATTTATTTTGCTATGCCCTTTTTCGAGGTTAGTATACTGTGCCTCTGTCTAACAGTGACACAGAAGTGATACCCGGGATAAACTACGATCTCCCATCCATTCATCAAGATTCCTCTTGAAGAGAGTCAATGAGGGACTCTGCCTAACCTGGACTGGGATTTTATTCTAGAGTGAAGGGAGTCTCTGGGTTATGAACCTGTCCATCCAGCATGTCCTATTTATTTCAGTGCTGAGGTTCAAGTTTCTCGAGCGCGTAGCTCGATGGGATTTGGATTTTCTGAGGTGCAGCATGTCCATTAATTCCGGGTTGGACATGGCTTTATACATCAGGCACAGATCGCCTCTGAACAGGCGGTATGCCACTGAGTAGAGCTGGAGTTTCTTTAACTGGGCAGCATATGGCATCTGTTTGAGCCATTTGATCCTCTTGGTGAGGTACTTTTGGGGTCTTTCCAATTGCTGCAGGTGTCTGGTAAGGTACATCCCAAAAGGGGCATTGTACTCAATTATGGGCCTGATGAGGGATGAGTAAAGAGGCATGGTGACCTCCCCTGATCTAGATGTGAATCCCTTCATGATTAGGTGGGCTATATAAAGTGTTTTTCTAACCACTTTGGCCACGTGGTTGTCAAATGAGAGATTGCTATCAACTTGGGTCCCCAGGTCCCTAATTACTTCTTCTGTACTTAATGGATTACCACCTATGTGGTAATTTGTGGGCACTTTGTTTTTGCCAAAGGGGATGACTATACACTTTTTGGCATTTAGCTTGAGGCCATGGCTCTGGCAACAGTTGTCTGTTTCTATGAGGCCCTTTTGGAGGATGCTTGTGTCAGCTGGAGAGTCAATTATGATGCCCAGTTTGCAGTCATCTGTGAACTTGGTCAGCCACAGTCCTTCCATGTTGGCCTGTACCTCCGAGAAATATATACTGAACAAGAGAGGTCCCAGGACTGAGCCTTGTGGGACACCACTTGTAACTGGTTTGGAGTCTGACATGGCTCCAGCAATTCTAACCATGTGGGTTCTGTCCTTGAGCCAGTTTGCAATCCATCTAGTGACATAGGGGTTTATATTTAAGCTGGTGAGCTTATCTATAATGCCCGAGTGGGGTATTGTATCGAAGGCTTTTGCGAGGTCCAGGTAGGCTGTGTGGACCACCTTCCCTCGTCAATCGCCTTGGTGACTGTTTCAAAGAAATCAACCAGGTTTAAGAGGCAGGATCTGCCCTTAACAAAGCCGAACTGGGTAGGATCCAGTGTCTGTAGGTCCCCAATATCTTTATTTATGAGGTCCATGATGATCCATTCCATAGCTTTGCAGACCAAGCTAGTCAGGCTTATGGGGCGATAGTTTCCAGGATCCGTTGAGGCACCACCTTTATGGAGAGGGACCACTGTTGCTGTACACCACTCTTTGGGCACATATCCTGTAGTAAGGCTGAGATTGAACAGTAGTTTTATGTTTGGGTTTAGCTCTTCTTGGTGTTCATGTAGGATGCAGCCCGGGACACCGTCCGGTCCCATTGATGCTGTGTTTTTTGCTTTGGAGAGGGCGGCTCTTACCTGAGCATCTGAGATGTCAGGGGGGCAGCACTCTGCTGGGATAGATATTTGCCATTTTGGTGGGGAGAGGGGGGAGAAGTTTGCACTGAACCTGTCAGCTAGGATGTTGGCAATATCTGTGGGTTCGGTGTATTTTTTGTCATTTTGGACTAATTCTGAGCATATCTGGGAATTACCACCCAGGTTCCTAACATAACTAAAGAAAGCCTTGTGATTATCCTTAGTGTCCTGTGCAATTTTTCTCTCAAAGCTGGCCTTAGACAATTTTATGAGTGCCCGTAGTTTTTGCTAATACTAATCAGTGATGCCTTCCCTTTTTGGGATTTTGCTCTATCATTTAGTAGCTTCCTCCTTCTATTGTATAGTTTGTTTATGGCTGGGGTCCACCAGACAGGACGTCTGCCTTTGGAGGATTGGGTCTTGGTTTTATTTGGGATTGCATGATGCATTCCTGAAGGTGTTCATAGAATGTGTTTATAAAGGATTCTGTGGTCTGGACCGTATTTTCCACAGGCCCAGGGGCTTTGAAGGATTCCACCTCGGTTTTGAGGAGTGTGAAATTTGCTTTAGAGAAGTTTTTCACTGTGGTTTTCTGGGCAGGGGTGGGGTTGGGATGTGAATATCCAGTGAGATTAGTTTATGGTCTGATCTTACCAGTGAGGGATACACTTCTGGTCTGGAGCACAGAGTCCCCATGTTGGTGATGATCAGGTCCAGTATGTTTTCCCCTCTTGTGGGAGTGGTAACAAGTTGTTCCATAGCATTTGAGTTTATAAATTCTAGGAACCTTTGGGCTAGGGTGTTGGAGCTAGAGTAATGCTCCCAGTCTATGTTTGGGTAGTTGAAGTCGCCCAATATAATGGTGTTTGGAGAGACCTTCATATTTTCCAGTGTTCTCAGGAAGGCCGAGTGGGGTTCCTGGGTTTGGGAGGGTGGTCTGTAGCAGGCTATAAACTGGAAGGCAGTTTTACCCACTGTTAGTTGCACATGGATAGTCTCTGATGCTTCGTGCTTTGCCACCAACCTGGAGGTGTGGGTATCTTTGATGAATATCGATACTCCCCTCCTTTTGTGGTTCGGTCCAAGTTTTGGGGCGAAAAGCATGGTATGAGGTATAACCTGGTAGTGCTGGGGTGCTCTCGGGAGCCCTGAACCAGGTTTCTGTTACTGCACAGATATCAATGTTCTCCATGCTAAGGAGAGTTTTGAGTGCATGCATCTTGAGGTTTAGACTTCTGGCATTGAGTAGCATTACTCTTAGTTTCTTATCCCTTGTGATACCTATGGAGGTGGGTTTGTCTTTTGAGCCTTGCCTAAAAAGGCACTATGGGGGTAGCAAGAGCCTTTGCCAATATCCGAAAGCCCAGGGGTGACAGGTGCAAGCTGTCCCTAGCGAAGCATCGTGGCTTGTTGAGCATATCATCCCAAGCTGACAGGCATTGGATCCCCTTTGAATGACACCAGTACTTAAGCCAATTGTTTAAATTGATCATCTTGTCTTCATATTGTGGCATCATTCTTGGTGAGGGTAAGATGCTACTCAAGGTCAGGGTCATACCGGCCTGGGCTACATGCTCAGAGAGCTCCTCTATGTCTCTTTTCATGTAGTCCAGGGAGGTACATCTCAGGTCATTCACACCAGCATGGACAATGACTGAGTCATATTTGTACTTGCCTTGGAGTGACCTGAGTGCTTGTGTTATGTGGCGGATCCTAGCGCCTGACAGGCTGCTCACCGTGACCCTCTCCTTGTTCAGCCTGGTGAGCAGGACGTCAGTGTGCCTGATGATAGAGTCACCTATTACAAGTGTATCAGGTGTGTTGTTTAGTCTTAAGGGCTGGGACTGTTTGGCACACTGGCTTTGTGAGCTATGTGTTGCACGTGTTTTGTTTTGGGGTAGCGGTTGCTTGGGTGTCTGCTTTGGCTGTCTCTGCTGCTTAGGCAGATCTTTGTTTAGAGCCTCCGAGTATGTTTTTGTGTGATTATGTGTTTGGTTTGCTGTCGTGGTAGGTCTATGTGAGACTGGAATTGTAGTGAGTGTGGTTTCCTTCTCCTCCTGACTGGTCATGCCAGTACTGAGTTGAGAGAGCTTAGCCTCCAGTTTGGCTATATGGTTGCATCTCTCACATGTGTTGGAATTTGTTGGGAGGAGGAGAGGGTTGTCTGTGTACATGAGGCAGTTGTAACATTGCCTCAAGATTCCCAGATTCACCAGCTGGACCAGAGAGGAGATTGACAACTGAATTGAGCTTATTAACTGTCAGATGAGTCTCCTGAAAGAGGAAAAAGTGTGGCTTATGAGTGTAGACAATCACCAATATCTTGTGTCTCTTTGTCAAGTCAGTAAGAGCATTGTTAGGATTTGCAGATCCACCATATGACATGTATTAAAAAATAAAAACCCAGAGCTTAAAAGAAAGAAGGTCCCTGAGAAAAGAAATTAGTTGCACCAACTGTGCACTAAACTACAAAATATTTGTCACCACAAATAGCATTCCTAAAGTACCTGCAAAATAAATAAAATAAGCACATAGAGTAACTAGGAAATGTAACAACTAAATCAAAACACCTGGTTAAATAACTATATACAGGTAATATATACAAGGCAGCAACCATTGCCATAACTGATGTGCAGGGAGGGAGCCAAGGGTGACTATGAGCCACCCTATGAAATGGGAAGTAATGAGACTCTTCTAAAATGCCCATAGTTGCAACATAAGGTGAAACCCACATACCTCCCTCTCCAAAACTAAAAATATGTTAAAGCAAATACCCCTGCAGCCAACAAAGGAAAAAAACATCATAAACAGTCATGCTATGCATTGCAACTTTAAATAACCAAAGTTTTTTAAACAGCCCATATTCAGCTGTTTAACTCCAATAACTTTTTTATTGAAAATAAATGTAAAACAGTCATAGCTAGGGTTCATGCATACATACAAAAGAACTAACTTGCCACTTGCATGAAAATCACAGCAGTAGGCACAATCCTCCTTCAGGGTAGGGTAATCACTCACTCACTCAGTCACTAATCATCCCTAATGAACAGTGACCCACCAAACAAAAAATTAATTGCTTTAAATACACAACCCCAACATTTGCAGTCCAATAACATAAATAAAATAGCAGTAACATGGCATACATGTTAATGTGGAAGAACTTTCCTTTTCTATTGAGACTCACAGAAAGCCTTCAAAAGTTTAACACTCAGTTCTAGCTACAGCTGAGAGCATCTTGGCTATGTCAGTGCAGTTTATCACCTGCAAACAGTAAAGTCTTAGTTAACCGGCACCCATGGGGATTGGTAGATGCCGGATAATTCTAATTTCTGGTTGCTTGAGAGTTACTAATAAGAATAGGCCTGACTAATACTGTACCCTATACTATGTGTTTGGTTTGACTTGTTCTCAGGTTGGGGAGAGAGGGAATGTATTCCTAACTTCCTTTTTAAAACTCTAAAAATGTAAGGTATGTTTCTGCAGGTGGGGGGAACAGAAAATGCAACACATGAAAATCGTACTGTATTTCTTCGATTTTTTTTTGCCGGTTGCTTGAGAGTACAGGTTGCTTGTTCAGGTTAACTGAGAATTTACTGTAATTCTTAAATATTCCTACCTCTTCTCTGCTTCTAGCTATGTATAGCTACCCATCTTTTCATTCATGCATATGACTTCGACTGAATGACAGCCACTTCTAGTACAATAATCTTATGTCGTACATGAGCATAAAACAAGTAATAAGCAGAAAATGGAAGCAGTAACACGCATGTGGTGATAAAAATTAAATACCATATAAGGCAGGTAGAAACACAAACCATTTTAGATAACGTATTACTCTCGATAGCTTTAGTACTTAACAACATATTATGTGATAACTGTCCGAAATTTTCCACAAAAAAGCCAGGAAGCCAGGAAACCAAGAAAGCTTTTAATAAACATTTCTAGCACCTAGGCTCACTTGCCTTTGAAGAGTACACCAACACAAAGAAACACAACACCTTAAATATCTACATCAGTTATCGCATTTGCATCATTATATTAAACAATAATGCAATTAAACAATTAATTATATTAAAAACCTACAATTGTATTAATTGTTCAAGCCATTAGGAATTAAAGTATTATATTTTAACATAAATGTTAATTATTGCTGCAACTATTTATTTTTAATATTTACATCACTATTTTGTCTGACATACTCTTTTTCCAGTATTGTAGCTTGTAATCCTTCTGTCTCATTGTTATGATAGATTTTAAAAAGCATTTCCACAGGACTCCCTATTCTAGACTTTCTTATGTTTCTCAAATGTTCTTATAGTCTTATTTTAAAAGCCCTTTAGCTCTCCACTATATAAAACTTTTCACAGGGGCATTTCAGGGCATATGTTATCCCTTCCATGTCACAACAATAGTTGCTATGTACCGTATTTTTATTTCCATTGATTTTTTTTTAACTTTTAACCACATGCTTGCAACAGCAGCATTTGCCACAGGGTATAGTAACTACATGGGTTATGTCTCTACTTAGAATATCTAAAGGAGGCAAAAACCTTCCATGCACCAACATATCCCTAATGTTTCTTCCCCTTTTGTAAGAAATACCCAGTGTCTTTGTAACATATTGTAACATATTAAAAAGTCTTTGTGCTTCAACAAAAAGCCCCAATAAAATTTCACGGAATTCACTACTTCTATGCTAAAAGTGCTATATGTTGTCACAAAAAATATTTGTTTCAATCTTTTCTATAACTGGAGAATTATTATAAGGGTAAGCTTCAAACTTAATTTTATATTTGTTTTAAATCTATCTACATTTTTAATAATGTCTCCCTGTCATATTCAATTTTAATAAACATACGCACTGCAGTTCATTCGAAAAATCTGTATCATTGCTACATAAAAGAGTAAAAACTCTCCATAAGGTAAAGCTGATAAAGTATGTGGAGGTTGACAACTATGTCCATGTAAATACTGATTATCATCTTCAAATTTCCTATATATTTTTGTATCTATTTCACCGGTAAAAATGCCTTTGGGTCTATATTAAATATTTGAACGTTTAAACATTCGAATCACTAAGATCGAACTTTAGTGATCAAGCGCTTAAATGTTCGAATATCCTAAAAAAAATTAAAAAACAAAAACAAAATGTAAAATGTTTAAGCAGGGGTGTAAGCCCCCCTCCACCCCCCATATGGGGGACTGCGCCCCCCCCACACCCCCATTACTGAAATATACCAACTCTAAGATCGCATTTCAGTGCACTACAGTGCGGAAATGGAAAATTTCCATTTCCTACACTGCAGCGCTATCTCGGAGTTGGTATATTTAAGTAAGTGACCAATCAGTGTGCACATGTTTTAATATTAATGGGGGGATCATTGTATAATAGTATATAAACCTACTACAGCCAATGTAATCCAATACATATCTTGACACAACTGAATGTGAGAAATCTTTTCTAAAAACTCGAATGTATCTTTGATATATGATGACAACTTAACTACCAGAGGCAATACATATTTATGTAAAATAAAAACTAATTTATGTGTAAAATAATTACAAACAGATACTATTGGATGACCTGGAGGGTTTACCAAATCCTTGCGGACCTTGGGGAGACAATAAAACTAAGCCATAGTACAGTTCTCACCATTAAACTTTTTTTCCACATCATTTTGTGAGAAATAACAAAGTCTATAACCTTTATTTAGCAATTCTTTAAAACTTGTTGCATTTTTATAATCTACAAAATTCATAACTCTGTACACATCATTATTGTCTAAATGTTTATAATACATTCTACACGTAGGTGCTGCCTATAGTGCATTACTACCAATGTATTACCTTTATCAGCAGGTTTAAACACTTGCTCTCTGTTTGCTTACCATTTGTAATGCTTTCCATTTACTTTTAGCCAGATTGAACTGCATATTACAAATCTTCTCCTAAAACTCATTAAACATTGATTTAACACTATAATTTAACATAGCAGAAAATTGCTGTATACCTTCGTGACAAAAGGGAGGCATAAAAGTGCTTTTATATACTATGTCCTGTGTATCTAGTAAACAACAAGCGTTAACATTCAAATCTGAACTACACAAAGAAAAATTTGCATCTTCATCATCATCTGATACTTCACCAAGATTATCTCCATTGTTTACATACACATTTTTATTCCTACAAATGTAGTTTACTTACTAATTTAAAAATATCTCACTTTGTTGAATGTGACCGTGGCAAAACTGTGGGTACAAATTTAAGTCCACAATTCAAGGCAGACACTTCCTCATTTGAAAAGACATAGCCTGTTAGATTAATCACATAATTAAAAACATCATTTTCAGCAGTATCCAGCTTTCCCCAGTTGAAAGTGCTATGGAAGATACATGGGGAAATATTTATCCAGATATACTGCCAGAAATACATTGACCTAGTAAAAATTTAGAGCTAGAACATGAAAAAGGAACTTCTGTTAGATCAGGGTGAAAGACGTAGCTAAATCCCATGCTGAATCCCGACAAAAGTAATAAAAGAAGTCACTATGAAGACTGACAAGAATGGCTCACAGTTAAGAATTCAGTAACAGAACAAGTGTAGAAAAAACACCAGTTGTTAAAATAATACAAGATGTTAGTGTGGAGACTGACAGGGAAGAGCTCATGTTTAAGAAGACACTACATAGAGCTAGAGACAATACAGAAAGAGTAGACAGAAAACAAAAGTAATAAAATAGCTTTGTTTCATACCCATACTTTGAGCTAAGAAACAACCTGCTCCATGGGATAACCTTAAAGAACCCACAATGATCCAGTTATTAGTTCTAAAGTCTTTTAAAACACCTGGGACAAAGCTACTACATTTTCTGGATCATCACTTAGGAATGCTAAAACAAAAGCTAAGATTTTGTCAAAGTTTTACTTGTTTGATGTTATAAATTACAAATAAAATGTATAGGCAGTTTGTCCAGAATGTCATGAACAATACATATCTGAGGATTTAAGAGCCCTTTGATACAGTTACCTATCATGGCAGCCTCATTTGAGATAACAACAATGGATACTGTAGGTCCACTTGTAAAGTCAAGGAAAGACCAACAGTATATCCTGTAATTATTAATTATGCAAAAAATAAAAAAACATCCCCTGCCACTGATAAAACCTCATCCCAAATAGCAGAAGCTTTCAATACACATTTCATAGAGAGCATACTCAATTTAGTCAATCCATCCACGCAGCCTTCAATCTCCTATTCTCATCAGAACCCCAGCCCTTCCTAAACTAACACACAACACTCTCACTCACCTTCCCATTGCCCATAGGTCATACCAGCAACTCATCAACATTCCTTCCTCTAACTCTTCAACCTGTTCCCACTCAAGTTATCCGTAGGTTACTTCTCAACTAAAACCTTGTTCTCCATCTGTCGACAACCTCCCACCAGAGTACTTAAAAATAGCAGCCAATGCCATAGCTTATCCTATCAGTATACTCATTAACCGATCCATTTCAGAATCCTACATCCCCTCCCTTTGGAAAAAAATCCATAATAACCCCCCCTGCACAAAGGAGGTAAATGCTTTCACATCTCAAATTATTGCCCCATCGCTATACTATCTCCCCTATCCAAACTATTAGAAAAATCCATACATAAACAGCTACTTAATCACACCCTACAAAATAATCTACTCACCCCCACCCAACATGGCTTCAGACCCTCTCATAGTAGATTCACTGCATTACTCTCCTTTACAAATACAGTCAACAAAGCCAGGCATGCCAGACTACTAACATCTGTAATACTTCTAAATCTATCCAAGACCTTCGATACTGTTACTCACCCAAAACTTCTACAACTCTCTACTCTTGGTCTTTCCCCTTCTGCCCAACTATGGTTCAACAATTACTTAACAGACAGACAACAATGTGTAAAATGGTAGGGAACCCTCTCTAACTTTCTACCTAACAACACCGGAGTCCCTCAGGGTTCCATTCTCGTACCATTACTCTTTAATATCTTTGTTAACAGACGACACTTTGCCTCTCACCAAAGGTCCCTGATACAATACACCAATGATTCTACCATCATCTTCACCTCCCAATGACATAAAACACCTCCAGCAACTAACACAAACCTTCTTCACTTCCATAGAGAGCTGGATAAACAATGCCCAGCTCCTGCTGAACCGAAGTAAAACCAAGCTCCTCCTTTTCACACCCCAAAATCTCTCAACTGAATTTAAGGTCTTTTCTCTTAACAAAACCCAACTAGAAGATGTCTCCCAAGCCAAACTACTGGGAGTGACCATAAATAATAAGCTTTCTTTTGATCTACATATTCAAAATGCAATAAAAAGAAAACACTGCAGACTAGGAATGGCATACTGCCACAAAAAGGTCATGAGCTTAACCACAAAAAACACCTTGGCTACTACTTATCTGTTCCCCTCTCTCCTCTATGCTGCTCCCAGTCTGACAAATATCCAGACTACCCTAAAAAACAAATTGGAATCCTGCTATAATAAGATTGCTAACTTTGCTATAAATGCACCCCATAACACTCACCACTGCACAGTTCTCTGTACCCTTAACTGGCTCCAACTACCACACCTCTTACACCACCAACAACATAATATGGCACACAAAGTAATATATCAACCCTATACCTGCCCATCACTTAACTCACTCCTCCAAACCTACTTATCCACCAGGATCCTCCAATGTGAAGACAAACAACTAGTAACCCTACATAGGCAAAAACAAAAAAAAAAGCTAGACAGTGTCTATATTCCTACACAGTAGCTAAGCTCTGGAATGCCTTACCAGCAAACATCAGAGCAATATCAAACCACAACAATTTCAAACTTACACTAAAAAAAAAAAACTCCCAGATACAACAATCTGCCCCTGCTCCAAACAGACCTAGAAACTCTGTTTCCAATCCACCTAACCCCACCCCACCTTCCAACCCCTAAACTCTTCTATACCTTCCTCTTCTATACTCTCCTCCTCCCCTCTTTTAAGCTACTCCTTTTTCTCTTCCCTAATCAAATCATTATCCCACTAATACTCATCTAAGTCGACCTTTGCATTTTTTTATCTTCACTTTACAAAGGTTGACCTGCAGATTACCTAAATACCACTGTAAACATCCACTTCAACTAGACTAACTCTCTTTACAACTATACCATTAGCCTACCAACATTTCAAATTAGACATACTAACTGAACTAGCCAATTTGCATCTCTTAGCTGCTCAGTGACTGCAGACATTGAAACTTAACTGCTTTTATGCCATACAGGCTATCTTGTAACACCACAAACTATGCATCTGTGTGTAAATGAAATGGCCATTTTACCTACGCTTGTCAAATGTTTTACTTTATATTTCTCAAATGTAAATGTAAATGAAATGACCTTTGTATCTATGCTTTGTCAAATGTTTTACTTCATATTTTGTTAATTGTTTTCTAGTTTATGGAGCTTTTTTCCCCCGGGCCTCTGCTGAAAATGGGTTCCTGACCCAGTCGGACTTTCCCAGTCAAGAAATGTCAAATGAAATAAATAAATAAATATAAAATTTCATAAACTAGTTCCACTATGAAGAGTTCATTTAAAGTCCATAGCAAAAGAACTAGTACTGCCTTTTATGGAGTTGGAATTCCCAAAGAAATTCTTAGTAACCAAAGCTCCCCATTCATGTGCAAAGTAGTGCATGAATAGTGTCAATTTCCTTAAGTGAAACAGCTAAGGGCATTTGTATATCGCCCTCAACTGATGACCTAGATAAGTACATTAATAAACATGTAAAGTCTATGTTATGAAATACTATAGAACTGAATAGGAGAAACTGTGGCCAACTGCTTCTGTATCTTCTCTTTGCTGTAAAAGAAGTATCCTAAGCCTTAAAGGGATTCATAACATTTGAATCATTATATGGTAGATATTCCTGAAGCTAGTTAGATATAGCAAAAGAAACATGGGAAAGGGAAGATAATCCCTTTAAAAGTGTCATAAAATATATTACATACCTGCATGACAGATTAAAAACTATATTGACAATAGGAAGAGAATAACTGAAGAGAGCACAGAAGACACAACAAATAACAAAAAAAAACTTCATTAGAGAAAAGAAATCCAGGGGATCATGGCTGGCTCCCTAGGCAGACACCTAGGGCCCAGTGCTGGCTGGTGGCCCAGCTTGGCCATAAAAATAAATAAATAAATCTTGGTTACCTGCTCAACTCAGCTGCTTTGCATACAACCACTCCAGTCTGTTTCCTTTTCATCCTAAGTACAAGACAATAGAAAAAAAAGACTATGCTTCTCCAAGAATTTGAGACAAAGAGTAAGACTTCCTGTGGTTGAAATCAGAGAAATGCAGTCTCTCTTTTGCAAGGTACCGGAAGACAAATAGTACAAATGTTTCATTTGATGACTTTCTCATGAGCTTTTCTATATTTCAAGTTGGGGTTCCTTCTATATTTTTAGCACATGGTTTCTTCTACATTCCTAGAGTTTATTCTATATTCCAGTACAATCATTTCATTACAGTGAACATTTCATTTTTCGAGTTTCATGCTTCTAGTGAGCAGAGTTTTTTGGAGTTTCAAATTTGTATAGCACCACCAAGGAGGAGCTTACATTCCTCAATTAATTTGTTACCTCCTGCTTGAACCAACCTTCTACCAAGCTGATTTGTTACCAAAGGGATTCTCCCTCCATGGTGGGCTATGCTTGAACCTCTCCCCAAGATGACCTTCAATGTGGATTCACCTTAAAGATGGATTAAACAGAAAAAAAAATTCAGGTAAATCACTGGGGAAAACGGTCAGTAATGCCAGTCAGCTATTCTTATGCAGAAAATATTTATCCTTTTTTATCATTCTAAAAGTCCCAAGAGCATTGTTTGGTTACGTGACTTTCATAGAGTCTCATAGTAGGAAAACTGAGCTACAAAGAATCAAACCCTATTCCCTTAACTACAGGAAGCAGTTCATTAAGAGCTTAGATCCTTAATCCATAGCACTAATTGCCAGACCTTCTTATTTTTTCTTGTTCTGATAAATCACTGAAGATAACAGCCAGTCTATAATGCTAGAAATTAGATTTTCATTACAAAGACATGAATCTGGAGCGTTTCTCCCCAGGTCACCACAGAAAATTAGCTTGTTCCAAGCTGAACTTTCCTGGTAAACAAAAAAAAATAATTACAAATAAATAAATAAATAAAATAATTGTTTAGAAAATGCATTTCAAGTTAATTAGAGTAAGCTGGCACTTAATGATCTGAACTGTTAACAAACTGCTTACTGTAGTCAAAAATACAGGTTTTGAATCTTTCTAACTCCATTTGCCTACTGTGTGCCTTTGACCAAATCACTCAGACAGTGCTCATGGGTCACCACTGAAAATGGACACTATGTACAGTAAGTTTATCTGATTAACTAATATATAAAAGAAAATCATGTTTAAAATTTGTTTTTGTGCCCCCTATTATTTTTGGCTTTGTCCATGATTCTTGAGCAAAAAGGTTGAGAGTATTTTGTTCATTTGCTGTAAAGTATGTGACTTTCTAGCAAATTGCTGTGGCTTGTAGTTATTAAATAATGGGAGGCAAGTGAGTTTCAGGCTTTATATCCTTTAGAATATGCTTGCTAAAGCAAATATTTTTATTCTAGTAACGTTCTAAGTATATAAGAGAAACAGTTAAAATCTGTTCATGATTTCTGGTCTTAGATGTTTGAGGATGGGCCGGTGGCAATGGTTTCCATAGTGTGCTTTTGACAGAAGCAAGCTGAGAAACTTTTCTGGCCCATTATTTATGAATGTGTCCATTCACTTGTTCACAAGCAGATACGTGAGGTGTACAATCATGCAGCTGGCTGTTACTGAGGTTTGTGCATGTGTTTGTGTGGTGGGTGTATAAGTCCTTGGTTCCTGCAACCCACAACAGTTACAATACAAAGAAAGGAACTGATTACAGTAAAGAGGAACATCATCATATGAGCCATCTCCTTTGGGTATGATCTTTGGTTTCCTGGTTTTGTTGACTGTTGACAGAGAGTTTATTATTTTGCTGTGAATAAACTGAACAACATGAAGCCTATTAACTTTAAGTTAATATTTTAATTATATTATATATAATACATTTTAATCAATGTTTTGTTTGTTTGACGACACAGAGGTGTGAACCACACTGTGTATGGCTACAGCCATATCTCTGGTACTTAGTGCAGATCAGTAAGGCTGTGAGCTGTTTCTGTAGTGCAAGGTTTGATTCTCTCAGCCTTCAGTTGTCTGCTGTGTGACTCTGGCCACATCACTTCACCAGACAGTGCACCTGGGCTACACCCTGAAAAGGGACACTTTCCCAGGTTGTTAGCAAATGTGTTGCACATTTGTTTTGTTGAATTCCTGCAACCTTCACATAGTCACTAATTAGTGATTCACTATATGATACTTGACGATGAATTCCAGTGCTAGTCTTGCAGTTTAGTGGGTGGTTAGATGCATTTTCAAGGGAAAATATGTTTACTGTTTCTCATGCCAAGAATGTTTTCAGCATGAGACTGTTTTGTTTTGTTTAGCAAAGGCCATCAGTGTTTACCTGTAAAATTTGAAATAACAGTTTTAGATTAAATCAAAATCTCTGTGATCATTAAAAGTAAAAAAGAAGCTAGTGTGGACACTGACATTTGAAATGTGTTTTATGGTAATTGGGGAGACACAGCCAAGTAATGAAATACTGGTATGGCTACTGGGGGGGGGGGGGTATTCCATTGTTTAGGGGCCCTATTTGATGATGAGCCAGCACTGCAGGGGATAAAGTACTTGTGTGCTGGTACCCACTGCTGAAAACAAGTTATTTGCAAAGTAGCAGGAGCCTTTTAATATTGTAGAAAAAGTAAGTGAAGTCAATTATAATGTAAGCCAACTTTGAAAAAAGGAAGCCAATCCAGGTATACCACACAAATGTTCATAAACCTTGAATGAAACTTACATTTCTCTAAGAAACATGACTGAAAAATAATATAACATTCATTCCCACAGTACAACCCAGAGACAGAATATGGGATACATTGTCAATGTCCCAGAAACAAGACGTAAAGGAATTTGTAGTCAGGAAAAAAACTAACCCATCTCACACCACTGACTTCTGTCCCATTTCTGTTCTTCCTATACTTGATAGAATCCTTGAAAAATTAGTTTACACTCAACTTACCAATTACATCTCCCAGTATAGTCTACTATTCTCAAAACAGGAATGGCTTTTGGGCTGGCAGGGGCACTTCTACTGCACTCTGAACCCTTTCTGATAGCCTCCAGGCGATGGACAAAGGCCTCCTCACTGGAGCCCTGTTTATTGACCTTACCAGAGCTTTTGATCTGGTTGACCATAACATTCTTTTAGATCACCTAAATGAAATTGAAATTATCCCAGATACAGCTCCCTCATTTATAAATTATCTCTGTAGTTGGTACTTCTCTGTGCAGTTTTAAAACACTCTCTGCTTCCAACCTTCTCCTTAAGGAATCACACAGGGCTCAATTCTGGCACCCCTTCTTTTTTCCGTTTTTCATTACTAAATTGCCACTTGACCTTCCACAGCTCCCTCTCCTACTTTATGCTAATGAGACTGTCTTATTTCACTCAAACCTGACCTCCTTGGCCATATAGCAAAAACTGCAAGTGGACTTTCTGCCTCTTATCAAATGGCTTAATAGCAAGCAGCTAATGCTGAACACTTCCAAAAGCAAAACAGTGCTGTTTGGTACCTCCCTTAAATTGCAGATTAACTCTCATTCTCTTCTTATCCATGACCATCTTGACAACCCCATTGATCAAGCCATCTCCTTCAAGTACCTTGGTATGTGGCATGTGCCCGCACTGAACTTTCACCTTCATGTAGAACAAATATAGAAGAAAATGAATTCCTTCCCATTTTGGTCCTGTAAAATTTCCGTTTCTCTCCAGGCCAACCAGGAATGCATAGTAAAAGGCCTTCTACAAGCACAGTTTGAATATGGATGTCCACTGGTTGCGGCAGCATCCAAGAAAAACTCCTTCACATACAAACTATAAGCAGCTTTATACAATAATGACAAATTGCTATTCAAAAATGTGCACACTAATTGGAGAACCCAACCAGCATACCCTTGTAAATCGAACATATACCAGCAGAAAAAAAGTCTAGCCATTCAAGTATTCTTCAGTGGCCAGACTTTCCAGTGATATATGCTTGAGGAATACTGGAAAATGAGGAAAAACAAAAATGACTGACCCGGCAACATTCCACTCATTTGCATAATGTCTTTGATTTTCCTCATATTTCTGCTATCCCTCCTATTTTTTAAAGTGCACGGGCATTTCTCTTCTCATAATTTTATGCTGGAACTTAACCTGGCAAAATAAAAAAAAAAAAGACAGTGAGAGTGCTTGCTACAGAGTCCCTGTCTTCCCACTTCTGTCCCTTGTATTAAACCGATGTGCTGTGTGAGCATACAAACATTCCATAGATATGAACAGTACATCAACTTTCAAGACAGAGGGTGAGCAAACACCAAAGTTCTGTTATAAAATCACATTATTTAAGAAAGGTAATTTCTTTCTTAAATAATGTTACTCTATAAAAGCAATAATCCTCCTGTTTGTAGTATATCAGGATTTACCCACAGTTGGTCTTGTTTAATCATTTGAGCTTTGCCCTTATGATCAAATCACACCAACCATGGGTAAATCCTGATATACCCACACACAGTTATGGATTATTGCTTAAATGTTTGCTGTTTCATTACCCTCTCCCTAGAAATGAGCATCACTAGCTTTATTAAACATGATATGATGATGCTTATTGCAGCCAACTGGCTTTATTGTGTGTGCTACAATGAACATCATTATATCATGCTTAATAAATCCAATTGGTTACCTGTCTAACAACATACTAAGCTGCTTCTTGGATCCTAACTCATCAAGCTCCTCAAAGAATACTCCTGCCCTTCCCTTGCCTCCAGCCTGTTCAAATGACCCCCCCCCCCCAATTACCATCTAAGGAGTCTTATCCACTTTGGTCCACTTCTTCAATGTCTCAGAACCAGACTTCATTGTACTAAGCATGCCTTCTCCATCCTAGGCTCCAAACTCTGGGAATCCCTCCCTATTAATCTTAAAGACCTCACCTCAAATCCCTCACTCTATGCTCAACATAAAGATCTTCTCAAGTCTGAGTCAGTTTGCAAATGCTTTCCCTCTGGACACATCACCTAATCCCCCACTCTGCCCTTCACCAGTCAAGCACCTTTGTCTTCCTCACATTATTTCCCTACACTAACATGTGACATATCACCCCCATTGTATAGACTGTATATATTGTATATAGTTCATTTCAATGTGCCCTTGCCTTACTTTTGCACTTTCTATTCTATCCCTCCTTACTCTAACCATCCCTTCCTATATACCTTATACTGTGAGAAAAAGATGCCACAAATCATAAAAACACCACCAGTTTACTGTAAGCGCTTTCATACAACCTAATTTGCTGCACTTCCTCAGACAAAAAAATCCCTCCAAATTACTTTTAAATACCATGTTACATCAATTACATCTCAATATCCAATTAACTATTTAAAAATATTTAAAGAAACCAACCTTTTATAAAACCTTAAGCCAGTATTCAATTAAGAAAATCTATAATGTGACTTGCTTGACATATGTAAAAACGTACCAACAAGGACCTATATAATTAAACTACAATATATTAATTCAAACATATTAATTAAATTGAATATATATATAGTGTTAAATGCTAAAAGTATTTGTTTCATCTTTCCAGGGCTTTTAATTTTAATAAACATTTTATAGAGCAATATTCATTAAGCCCTGGAAAGATGTTAGCATTAGTGCGAAGTTGCCATAACAACTCTCTTTCTTCTAGTTTAAGATGCCATGGTCCACCCCGAACATTCTTCTTCACCTGTTCAATATCAACAAATTTAAAAACATGTGTTGGATTATCATTGACGTGTTTTGCTAAGGCATTATTTAAATTTTCCTTACCAATGTTGTATAAGTGTTCATAAATTCTATATTTCAACTTTCTCTCCGTTTTCCCTATATAGAACCCTGAACAGTATTGACATGAAGCAAGATATATTACACCTTTGGATTCACAATTGTGTTTACCTGTAACCTTATACGAAGTATCCTTGATATTAAAAATTTTACCTATTTGTATGTGTTTGCAATAATGACAATGTCCACATCTGAACATTCCATTAACTTTGTTGTTCAACTTTAAAGGCATTTCTAGAAGACATTTTAAATTAGGCCCTCTTCTATATGTTATTAATGGCTTATTACCTAGTTTATTGGCAATTGGGTAGTCATGTATAATAAAAATCCAGTTATTATTCAAAATACTACGAATCATACTAGTTTCATTTGAATATTCCATACAAAAACTAGTAACAAATGGAATCTGAGCTACATCTACACCATGTACATGCATGTTGGGGCTCAGGGAAATTCTATCTTCACATTCTAAAATATGACCCTTAAATAAAATAGGTTTAAAATAACCTGTGTTTCTTTTACATCTAACCTCATTTCGAAACTTTTCTATATACTGCTGTGGATAGGCTCTATTGAGAAACATCTGTTGTAATTTGTCACATTCAACTTCAAAATCAACATCAGAAGAAATCATTCTGGAAGCCCTCACTAATTGGCCTTTAATAATGGCCTTCTTTTGATGCAAGGGATGATTACTTGAAAAGTGTAGAAAAGAATTAGAATAGGTAATGCCTTAGCAAAACACGTCAATGATAATCCAACTAATGCTAACATCTTTCCAGGGCTTAATGAATATTGCTCTACAAAATGTTTATTAAAATTAAAAGCCCTGGAAAGATGAAACAAATACTTTTAGCATTTAACACTATATATATTCAATTTAATTAATATGTTTAAATTAATATATTGTAGTTTAATTATATAGGTCCTTGTTGGTACGTTCTTACATATGTCAATCAAGTCACATTATAGATTTTCTTAATTGGATACTGGCTTAAGGTTTTATAAAAGGTTGGTTTCTTTAAATATTTTTAAATAGTTAATTGGATATTGAGATGTAATTGATGTAACATGGTATTTAAAAGTAATTTGGAGGGATTTTTTTGTCTGAGCAAGTGCAGCAAATTAGGTTGTATGAAAGCGCTTACAGTAAACTGGTGGTGTTTTTACGATTTGTGGCATCCTTTTCTCACATTCATTAGTTGGTTTCTTTTCTTCAATTTTATATACCTTATACTGTGTACTTTGTTTTATTACTGTTAGTGATTCATTGCTATCATCACAAAACATTTTATTTGTAGTCATAATACTTTTTGTTAACTTGCTTGACTACTGTCATTTATATTTGTCCAGACTGAGAGTGAAATAGGTCAGTCTGTATCTGTGTTTGACCCTGGTTACCAAGGTTACCAAACTGAGTGAATGAATAAATAATTAAATAAGACTGCTAAGCCAAGGAATCACACAGCTGATTTCAGAAAAAGGTGTGTTGGAAGGGCTGAGGTAAGTAGGCAGTGTGAAGCAGGTGGGTAACTCCACAGCAATTGCTGCTTTTAAATCTATAGCAGGGCCACTGCTCCTTGAGGAAGTACATTCCTTACCTCTGGGTCAACTGAGTGCACCAAGGAAATGTCTCCAGGGAGAAGAGGGAAAGGAACTGCCAGGAAATTAGTAGATCTTAACCCTACTTGTGTGTTAAAGCCTTTTGAAAACACCATTGATTGCAAACGGAAGTTATGTCTTACCATAACGTTCCATCTGTGTTGTAGATCTTTATTCATTCATTACTGATAGGACTCCGGTTCCGTCCTCAGAACCAAAATGTCTGTTTCCAGGTTTGCGCCAGCCAAAAACTCTCATCTAAGACCTACCCATAATGCCTCTCTTATAGTCTCTTCAAATTGAGTTTGCCCGCCCTTATACAATAGAGAAAATAAAAGAGACAGTAGGAGGCTCTGTCTAAGCAATTACCTTAACCAGGAGATCCTAAACTCTACCAGGAGTCCAGGCAGGGGGAAGGAGGGTAGAAAGTAATGAATGAATAAAGATCTACAGCACAGATGGAACATTATGGTAAGACATGACTTCTTTATCTGATGTTGTAAATCTTTATTCATTCCTTACTGATAGGACCGAGTCCACAGCTACTTGAGTCCTGGGTGGCCCTAAGGAAGGATATTTCTGAGCTCCATAGAACCAAAAGATGCTCATCCCCTGGAGGCCAAATCCAATTTGTAATGAGTGATAAAGGTATGATGTCTTGGCCAAGTGGCTGCTGCACAGATATCATCCATAGAGGCTATGGAATGAAAAGCCACAGAAGTAGCCATCGATCTAGTGGAATGAGCCTTTACTCTGGAAGGTAGAGACAGTTTATTCTGATGGTAGATAAAGTTAATTGTTTCTAAGCAAGAAGGATAGAGTCACTTTGGAGACAGGTTTACCCACTCTGGGACCCGCAAAGGTGACAAACAATTGATCTGTTTTTCTGAAAGATTTAGTTCTGTCCAAGTAAAAATGAAGTTGCCTATGAATATCAAGGGTGTGCAAAAGATACTCCCCTCTATTTGAATGTTGAGGGAAGAAAACCGGCAAATCAATAGATTGGTTAACTGAAAATCCAGAAATGACCTTGGGCAAGAAGAATGGGTCAGTATGTAGGGACACTCTATCCCTGTGGAAATTCAAGTAAGGTCTCTTGACACTCAAGGCCTGCAATTCAGATACTCTTTTTGCTGAGGTAAGGGCTACTAGATGTAGAGTCTTTCAATACAAAAATTTTATATCACATGAATTAGAAGGTTCTAAAGGAGGGCTTGTTAACAACTGAAGTACAAAAGTCAAGTCCTTCTATGTGGCACACCTCATCACTAAGGGCTTTTCATCCAGAAAAAATGGAGATCATTGTCCCACTGTACTCATCCTTCATTAGACACATTTTAGAGTACAACGCTCCGTTTGGTATGTACCTCACAAGACATCTGCAACAGCTGAAAAGGCCGCAGAAATACCTCACTAAAAGACTCACAGGCCTAAAGCAGATGCCTTATGACCATCTAAAAAAACTCCAGCTATACTCTGTGGCATATTGTCTACTCAGAGGTGATCTCTGCTTAACATAAAAGGCCATGTCAAACCCTCATGCTCCACTTAAAGAAATCCCAGTCCCTCAGAGCCAAATGCTCCAGGGATCTAAACCTTGTCATCACAATGAACAAAATATGCTGGGGGGATAGGTTCCTGACCCAGAGACTCCCCATACTCTGGAATAGACTGTCCATGCATGTCAAGCAGACTGCCTCCTTGGCCCTCTTCAAAAGGAACCTTGGTGATTGGATGGGAGATAGGAAATTCACCCCAGGGATCATGTCAGTCAGCCTGCTAGACAGGGGTCCAGGGAAGTAAACATTATGGGAAGAAATATCCAGGGAATTGTTATGGCTAGGCTTGTATAGGCCCTAGGGCCGATAGCCTAGTACCAACCTATGAACCTATGGGGGGCTTGACAGGAGGTTTAACATGTAATACTCCTTTTAAGAAAGTTTTGCACAGATGGTGTGACATAACAGAAGAATTATCGAATCCATTGTTCAAATTTGCGATAGCTGCTAAATGTACAGCAATTGTCAATGCTGAAGCTCCTGCATGTAGAAGAGTAGTCAGATACTGTAGGACCTTCTGAATAAGCATAGAGAAAGGGTCTATGTCCTGATCATTGCCCCATCTAGAGAACCTAGCCCACTTACTAGAATACATTTTCCTGGTGGAAGGTTTGTGCAAAGCCAGAAGAATCTCATAGACAAGAGATGAAATATCAGGTAGCCTGGCAATCATCGGAAGTGGAGATACCAAGCTGTGAGCTTGAGGCTGTGGAGATTGGGGTGAATCAGTCCCTGAGGGTGATAGCAGACCTTGGGATTGATCCAGGATCCACGGGCTGTGAATCAGATGAGGCCATAGGAAAGGAAATCAGACTTGACGGGGCCAATAAGGGACAATGAAGATCACTTTGCTTCTCATCCTCTGAGCTTTCTGGAGGAATTTTGGGATGAGGGGAAATGGGGGAAAGGCATACAGTAGACTCGGGGGCCAATCGTGTGCTAGACCATCCCTCGGTGACTCCCCCTGAGGGGGCATCAGGGCAAAGTAGCTTCTGCATTTGTTGTTTAAAGGGGAAGCAAACAGGTTGGAGCAAGGCCTGCCCCAATGGCAGAAGATCCGATCCACTATTACAGGACTGAAGGACCACTCATGAAGCATCAGGATGTTTCTGTTCAGATTGTCCACAATAAGGTTGGAACTCCCGGGAATGTGTGTTGCTATAAGAAAGCGGTTGGAAGCTATCGCCCAGTGCCAAATTCTCATGGCTTCCCAACACAGTGGGTAAGATCTGGTTCTGCCTTGTTTGTTTATATACCCAACTACTGACATGTTGTCCGATTGAATTGCAATGGTCCCAGAAAGGGGGGGGGGGGTACATGGAACACTTGTAACACTAAAAGAACCGCCCTCAATTCCAGGACATTTATGTGCAAATTGGCCTCCATGGGGGACCAGGTGCCTTGGACTGCCTTTCCCTGAAAATGCCCCCCGACCCTAGCAGGGAAGCATCGGTGGTCACTATGGCCCTGGGCTGGGGAAGGCAAAATGGTCGACATCAAAGATTTGATTCTGGCTTCATCCACCAAAGAATTTCTTTCTTGCAAAGATTTGTAAGGCATACCAAGTGGTGGAGGGGATGGGTTAAAGCTGACTATTGTGATGAAAGGAGCTACTGTACTAGTCTCATGTGTAATCTTGCCAGTAGAACTAAGGTAATGGTTGCTGCCATAGAGCCCAGAAGTTGATGTACAAGGTGTGCTGGTACAAAGCTTTGTTGGAGGAGTACTTGAACCTGGCTTTTTTATTTTTGAGAGCCTGTGAAGAGGAAGGGAAGCTTGACAGGATGTTGTGTCGAAGATCGCTCCAATAAACTCCAGTGTTTTTGTTGGGGACATTTGAGATTTTTCCTTGTTGATCGTAATCCCTAAATGAAGAGCAAGGTCTTGAGTGTAAGAGAGGCTGTGGATGAGAAGATTCCTGGTCGTGGCGGTAAGGAGCCAATCGTCTAGATACAGGAACACCCGGAATCCTTGTAGTCATAGATGAGCTACTTCAACTGCTATACATTTGGTGAACACTTGGGGGGGGGGGCTGTTGAGAGACCAAATGGCAGTACCCTGAATTGGTAGTGATTGGCTCCCAGCCGGAAGCAGGGAAATCTCCGGGAGCACTGGTCCATCTTTATGTGGTAATATGCATCCTAGAGATCTATAGAGCACATCCAGTTGTCCTTCCCTAGAAAGGGAAGGATAGACTGTACCATGACATCCGGAATTTTTGAGGTTTTTATAAATATATTCAGTAGGCTGAGATCCAGGATTAGTCTCCAGTCCCATGTCTTTTTTCACACTAAAAAGGACCTTGAGTAAAAGCCAGATCCTCTCTGGTCTGGTGGGACTGGCTGGATGACTCTCTTCCTTAGCAGCTTTTCGAATTCTAAGGCTGCTATCTCCCTCTGATTGGGTGGAACATTGGGGATTCATTTGACAGGTCTGGGAGTAAGATCGAATGGGATATGGTAGCCTCTGGATATTATTTTCTGCACCCATACATTGGTAGTAATAAGTTGCCAGGCTGGTAGGTGCAGGGAAAAATGACCCCAGACTGCTTCCAGAGGAAAGAAATTGGGCCGCTGCTCAGGAGCACTGGTAGGGTCAGCAGGAGTAGGAATCTCTAGCGTCCTGGTTACACAGACCACTTCTGCCCCAAAAGGGGTGTCTTCTGGATGAGCTGCCCCCTCTGCCCTGAGGGGATTGCTCACCACGAGTGTCACAGAAAGATCCTTGGGACTTTTTGAACCAGAATTTCCCTCCCATCTGGTTCTTGGAATAGGATCTCTGGGGGTGGAAAAATGTATGCTCACAGCAGACAAGGTCTTTCCATCTTTCTCACTTCGTAATAGTGTGTCTCGTACTTTGGGACCAAAGAGTGAAGATTCATCAACAGGCACGTTGACGAAGGAAGATTTAAAGGGGTCTGCAAAATCACACAAATGCATCCAGGCATGCTGTTTCATAACGATGCCTGATGCGGCTACTCGAGCTGCCCCCTCGGTGATGTGAGATATCAGTCACATTGAGGAGTTCGAGATAGATTCTAGGGTAGCTAGCTGCAAGGCAACAGTGTCACGCACCTCATCAAGCAGTATCCCCACCAAAGAGGTAGACATTTCAGAAATTAGGTCTCTTTGGAGACGAATGAAGTGTGCCAGATAGTTCAGCGATCAAATGGCAAAGGTCGCTGAAGTGTAGGTCCACTTCCCCAGTCTGTCCATAGTCTGAGACTCCCTGATTGGGGGATGAACAGAGGAACTATCTTCTGCCCATTCCCTCTTGGTGGCCGTGGCCACGACCATGGAATCAACTACCAACTGCTTGGACCAATTGGGCTGGTCTCCGGGAGACAGATTCTACATTGTCTGGGGCCTTCCAGGCATGCTGCATGATCAGCTTCACAAGCTCATCCACAGGAGGGGTCACCCAGGAAGTGGATGCTTGGGCATGGAAGTCCTGCAAGAACACCAATTCCTCTGAAGAAGGGTTAGAGGACTTCCAGTCTCCCCTCTGTTTGAGGATTTCGAGAATGTCTCCAAATGAGACATCTTCTGGGGGAGACCATCGAGACCCTTCTCCCTTATTGCAATTGGTGTCCTCAGTGATAGATTCCTCAGGTGAAACAAGGTGCTTTCTCTTGCACCATTTCTTCCGGGGTGGCTCCCCAGTGGGATCTTCTGAGGAGGACTCCAGAGAAAGAGTTCCCTTCAAGAGAAGGTCTTGTGGCTCCCATGCCTGGGGTCCAATAGTAGGAGGTTGGGACAGCTGCATGTTAAAGGGGGGGGTTCTGGTATCAATGCCATTGGTGCTGACTGCGAGCCTGTTGAGGCAAGGACCCTCTTCATCACCTGGAAAGCAGGCCCACCCAAGGAGGGATGGAAGCCCGGAATTGAGAAGGACAACCTCAGAACCAGGGTCCCACACCACCCTAGGAGCCCAAGTCCAGGTGAGGAGATCTGAGAGGCCTGGCAGCTGTCCATGGAGCCGTAGACATAGACTGTGTCAGTGAAAAAATAGGCACCAAACTATGAACCATGGTGCCAAAAGCCCAGACACTGCTCTGAGAGTGCACCAGTTCTGGCAGAGCCGATGCAGCAAGGGTTATAGGTGCCATCAGGGGAAACTCCACAGTCAGAGCTGACACAGTATGCACCGGGGTGGTCATCAGTACCAAAGTCTCCAGAGCCTGGGAAGAGGCCAAATGAGGATATACTGGTGAGTATGCTGTGAAGGTTTCCATTCCAAAGGGGACAGAAGGTCTAGCTGGGGTGGGCAATCCTCTAGCTGCCAGAAGCTGGTCCACAACCCACACTACATCTTGTTCTGAAAGACTCCTGGTGAATCTATAGGAGGCTGCTGAAGGAGAGTCAGGTCTTTCCAGAAAAGGGCTAAATCGGTGCCCTGAAAAAGGGTCATAAGTTGGAGAATATCTGGTTCTTGGCAGGTGTTCAACCTTTGGAACTGATGGGGTGACTGTCTGTTGAGCCATATAAGTTATCGGCACCATGGCTGGGGATGGTGCCGAAGCGGATATAGTAGTCAAAGCCAGTGTTAGAACCAAGGACAGCACCGAAGACGATGGTGCTGAAGCTGGTACCATAATGGGAGTCAAACTCAGAGGCGGCACTGAGGAAGAAAGCACAGAGCCTGGTGCCGGGGTTGTCTGCCCCAAAGGCTCGGTGTTGACTCGGTTCTGAAACGGACAGAAATGTAGGAACCAAGGGACTCCATTTCTCTTTTATGTTTTTTAGTCTTAGAAGGTGGTGAGATCTCCGTCCCAGAGAGAGCCTCCAAAAAAGGCGTTTTCATTAAACCTTTCAAAATCAATTTGTTTTTGCGCACAGCTAGAGTGCAATTACTGAAACTAGAGCAGATATCACAGGAGGCATTTATATGGTCAATGCCCAAACAATAAACGTACCGAGCATGAATGTCTGAACTGGGTATCTTACGGCCACACTTATCGCACTGCTTAAACCCCAATTTCATTTTTTCTGACATAATGCAGTAATCTACACTGACCTAAACAGTCAAGACAAGGAAAACAACAACATTGTGAAAAGAAAGTTTTTTTTTTTATATGGAAACAAGAAGAAGAGTACCAACAACAGTACCTAGAATTAGGGAAGGCCTATCAATGGTAGGAGAGAGGGACAGTACCAATGATGGTAAAAGGGTAAGTACCAAAGGTTGAGGGTAGGGAGTAGAAGAAATCTGTAGACAAGAGGTGAAAATAGTGAGACTGAAAAAAGAAAATAAAGTTTTGAGAGAAAATACACAAAAATTACACAAATTCTAGACTTAGCTTTGAGAGAGAAGGCTTGGCACGTCTGACAAGGAATGAGGCAAATGAGATCTTGAGAGACTATGAGAGGAGCATTATGGGTAGGTCTTAGCTGAGAGTTTTTGGCTGGCGTGAGCTTGGAAATGGCCGTGTCAGTTCTGAGGTTGGAACCGAAGTCCTATCAGTAAGGAATGAATAAAGATTTACAACATCAGATGTACTGTTTTGCTGTATTAAGGCATACTACAACTATGTTGCATTGCAAAAGCCTATAAGAAGAAATATTACCACTGCAAATTGTTTTCTAGAGAGACTGTTACAAATGGACTGTATTTTTGTTTCTATTACCTCCTATGTTTTCTGCAAGGAAATACTTTTCATTTGTCCCAGAAAATAAACCTCATTTATTCACTGAGAAAGCTGTTTCCATGCACTGGCTTTTTTATTGTAAGCATTCTAAAATGCTACTTTCAGTTTTATTTTTGGAGTTTTTCAGATGATACAGTGGTGTCCTTCATATAGCTTTATGCAAAAAATGTTTTCAGGTTTTAGGTAGTGACATTAACTTCAAAAGGAAGGGGAGAGGGCAGGGTGAAACTGAATAGGTAGTGTTAACTGTAATGGACTTGGGCTATGTTACAGTAAGCCAATTACCATGTACCTGTGATCAAACAACAGCTGAGGTTAGTCATTTTGTTTTACACACTGCCTAAGTACCCACTCCTTCTACTGTCTTAGATGTTTGATTGCCATGACTGGTGACACCTGAGGTGAAATGGAGCTTTAGGACAAAAGGATTTTAAGGCACCTCTCCCAGTGCCCCCCCCCCCCCAGCTCCCCCACACATACCATTACCAATGCCCCTTGTGGGTTGCCTGCTTAATATCATCCCCATCCTATTCAGGTTACTTCTTTAATATTTGTTCACACTTTAGCTTACTTATCAGCTTCTTCCTCTATCCTTCTAACACATCCTAACTGGCCAAGACTGCCCTGTAATTATTGTGCAGTAAGTAACAGAATAAAGGAAGTTTTCTGGCTGCCTTTAGGCTGCAGAAACTGAGGGGGTAGAAATGTTCTGAGATACATTTCAGAACTTTTTTCCAACAAAAATAATTAATAATGAAAGAAATTCAGTCTTTCGTTTCTTTCAATGTATGTTGTGTGCAAAGCTTATTGTTCACCATTGACAAAA
Source organism: Protopterus annectens (assembly GCF_019279795.1). NCBI lineage: Eukaryota > Metazoa > Chordata > Ceratodontiformes > Protopteridae > Protopterus > Protopterus annectens. Next base: position 547,917,540 of record NC_056725.1, on the reverse strand, counting down.
TAGTAGGTTAAAACAAATTGAGAGGACAAATGCTTGTGAGGATTCATAAATTATACTAAATAAATTACCTAAATTTAGAATTATAAATAATATATATTATGTATTTTAGATCTCTATATATATTTATTACAATTATAAACTGTGTATACGTTGTACTGACTTACATTACATTTTGCCCTTTACCACATTATGTTTTCAAGAGCAGTAACAAACATCATTAATTTTGACTTAGTTTATCATTTACTTTTAACTTTTTACAGACGTGTTTGCATCTCTCTGCCATTTGTACTGCAAGGCATGTGCACATTGTCTTACCTGACTCTAGCCATATAAGAACAGATGTGATCCTCCAGAACAAATGAAAAACTGGGCTTCTAACATTTCTTTCAGTCAAACAAACTTGACAGGTTCTAATTTCATTATACATGATTCTCAAAGAATAATATCTAAATGACGTCAGATGTTTCATAATAAAGTAAATTGACCTGGAGTAACAGATGTTATTATTGTAAAGGTATATGAGAGAAACATTTTTTGTGGAAGTTGGTTGTATTTCATACATGCTTGGTAAATTTTTTATTTATTTTTCAATTTAGATTTAGACAGAATGTTGTATTAGTGAAACAGACGTTCTTATCCTTTAAGACTGTGGACTTGCATTCTTCATAGCTGCTTCTTTAGTGTATAATAACATTAGTGGTCTTATATCAACAGTGCGATTTACATACACATATTACAGCGTATATACATATGTATATATACATATTTATCTATCTATATATATATATATATATATATATATATATATATATATATATATATATATATAAGATTTTACATTTTGACTCAAGTAAAAGTGACAATGCTTATTGTTTTAATTGCTGATTTTATTCAGCTCTCATCTTGTTCATGTGTTCTTCTTAGGAAGTTGCTTTTATACAGTCTTGCTTTTCAGTGTAAGACAGTTTAAATAGGCACATGACATACAAGACAGCTTAGCATAGAGGATAGTGGTTGATACACATGCACTCGCACACACACAGACACAGACACACAGAGACACACACACATACACACACACACCATACCTCTCAATCTCTTAGCACAAGAAATCTGGACAAAGCCTGTTATAATGCTGGGGACAAAGGTCCAAAACTTGGGACACATTTAGAAAGTTGCTAGAATAACAGGAGTCATGTTAGAATGCATTTTCTAAAGGATATGAAGTCTGAAACTCAATGCGTCATTATTTAGTAACTTTAATCCTTAGCTCATCCCAGTGATTTGTCAAAAAAATAGAATTTTTATAAGGAACAGACCAAAAATATAAGGCAAAAAATCTCCTGTCTATCTGATGAATATGGGCATCTTGGGGCAATGTAGCAATTGCCTCATGTACACAGACAACCCTCTCCTGCTACCACCCAACACCACAACCTGTGAGAGATGCACTTATCTAGCCAAACTGGAGGTAAAGCTCTCTCCAGCCAAGACTGAACTTGACAGTCAAGGGGAGAAGGTAAACACTTGCACCACACCCATCACATAGTCCCACTAAACCTACACCACAAAAATCCACACAAACATTCGCAGAGGCTCTCAATAATAATCTGCTCAAGCAACAGAGACCTCCAAAGCAGAAACGCAATCAATCTCCAACCCCAAACACAACCCAAATGACACACAACCCACAGACTCAGTGTGCCAATAAACCACAGCCCATAAGGCAAAACAATGTACCCAACACACTAGTCATAGGTGACTCTATAGTCAGGCACACTGATGTCCCACTCACCAGGCTAAACAAGGAGAAGGTTATTGTCAGCTGCCTGTCAGGTGCCAGGATCCACCATATAAGCTACGCACTCAGGTCACTCCACAACAAATACAAATATGATTCTGTCATTGTCCATGATGGTGTGAACGACCTGAGACATACCTCCCTGGACTACATGAAAAGAGCTCTCTGATCTTGTAGCCAGGCAGGTATGACCCTAGCCCTGAGCAGCATCCTGCCATCACCCAGAATGATGCCTCAACACAAGGACAAAATGATTAACTTCAACAATTAGCTAAGCTTCTGTTGTCATTCTAAGGGGATCTAGTATCTGTCTGCATGGGACAACATGGTCGACAGACCACGATGCTTTGCCAGAGTTGGCCTGCACCTGTTGCCCCTGGGATTTCGGATACTGGCTAAGGGTCTTGCTGCCCCTGTAGTGCCTTTTTTAGGCAAGGTTCAAAAGACAAATTCACCACTGTAACAGGAACAGGAACAGGCAAGCAAAAACTGATGGTAATGCTACTCAATGCTAGAAGTCTAAATCTCAAAATGCACTCACTCGAGGCACTCCTTAAAATGGAGAACATCGATATCTGTGCAGTGACTGAGACCTGGTTCAAGGCTCTAGAGAGCACCCTTGCATTACCAGACTATAACTCATACCACACTTTTTGGCCATCTAACCTGGACCAGAACACCAAAGGTAGAGGTGTGTCCATATTCATTAAGGATATCCACACCTCCAGGCTAGTTGTGGAGTATAATGCATCCAAGGTTATCCAAGTGCAACAACTCTGGGCAAAACTGCAATCCAAATTGTAGCTTGCTACAGATCCACCACCATATCCCAGGATTCCCACTCCTCTTTTCTTGATATACTGGAAAATATTAGGGTTCAACCAAACACCCTAATAATGTGCAATTTCAACTACCCCACCATTAACTGGGAAAACTACTCATGTACCAACTCCTTCACTCAACCCTTTCTGGAATTCATAAATTCCAATACCCTGGATCAACTTATCCACACCCCCACCAGGGGCAACAATATCCTAGACCTAGTCATTACCAACATGAGTGACCAGTGTTCCACACCTGAAGTAAACTCCTCATTGGTCAGATCTGAACATAAGCTAATCACCCTAGAAATCCGCATCCCACCCCCACCCACCATTAAGGAAACCATGATAAAAATTTTCTCCAAAGCCAACTTCATGCTTCTTAAGATAGAAGTGGTGAACTTCATGACACCCATGCAGATGGACAATACAGTTACGGCTGCTGAATCCTACACAGATGCACTCTATAAGTACTTACACGAGTGCATGGATTGTGCTATCCCAAACAGAACCAAGATGCTATCCTCCAAAAAATGGAAGCCAATCTGGTGGTTCCCTGCCATAAACAAACTCTACAACAGAAGGAAGAAACTGTTGCAAAAGTGAGTAAAATCCCATGAGTGGAGGAGCTCCCTGGTCAGCTTCAGTAAGAAGCTGAGATCCCTTATAACATCCTCCAAAGCTAGCTACGAAAACAAAATCGCCACTGATTCTAAGAGCAACCACAAAGCATTCTATAGCAATTTCAAGAATCTCAATGGCAACACCCAGATCTGCTCTGTGTTACAGCACAACGGCATGAAAATTACAGAATCAACTGATATTGCCAACATCCTGGCAGATAGGTTCAGTGCTAACTTTACCCCCCAACCCCTAAAGGGCCCATATCTATACAGGAAGAGTGCAGAGTCCGTGTAATCACATCTATGCAGGTAAAAGCTGTACTCTCTAAAACCAAAAATACAGCATTCATGGAACCGGACAACATCCCAGGCTGCGTTTTACATGAACTTCAGAACAAACTGGCTCCCCACCTAAGCACCATGTTCAATCATAGTCTCATGTCAGGCTTTGTGCCCACTGAATGGCACAAAGCAACAGTTATCCCACTCCACAAAGGGGGAGCCACCACTGATCCGGGGAACTATCGCACTATTAGCCTGACGAGCCTGGTCTGCAAGGCCATGGAAAGTATGTATCATCATGGAACTCATAAACAAAAATATTGGTAACCTCCAAACTCTGGACCCCACCCAGTTCGGGTTTGTGAAAGGCAGATCATGCCTTCTGAACCTGATTGACTTCTTTTAGGCAGTCACCAAAGCCATAGACGAGGGTAAGGTGGTTTACACAGCCTATCTTGACCTTGCCAAGGCTTTCGACACCATCCCCCATTCTGGAATTATAGTTAAACTCACTAAACTAGATATAAATCCCTAAGTCACAAGATGGGTTGCCAACTGGCTCAGTGACAGAACCCACACTGTAAAAGTTGTAGACTCCAAATCTGACTTCAAACCAGTGACAACTGGAGTACCACAGGGTTCAGTCCTGGGACCTCTCCTGTTTGGTGTCTAGTTCTCTGAAGTACAGGCTAACACAGAAGGCCTCTGGCTAACGAGGTTCACAGATGACTACAAACTAGGAGCCACAGTCGAGTCCCCAAATGATGTGGACATCCTACAGAAGAGCCTCACTAAGACAGATGGCTGGTGTCAGATGCATGGTCTCAAGCTCAATGTGAAAAAGTGCATTGTCATCCCCTTTGGAAATAACTCTGCACCCATGAACTACCACATAAATGGCAGTCTACTTAATGCCGAATGTGCGATAAGAGACCTTGGGACCCAGGTGGACAGTAGTCTCTCCTTTGATAATCACATCACCACAGTAGTCATGAAATCCTCCTATGTGGCACACCTCATCACAAAAGATTTCTCATCCAGGAAAAAAGAGGTCATTGTTCCCCTCTACTCGGCACTCATTAGACCTATTATAGAGTACAACGCCCCTTTTGGAATGTACCTCACAAGACATCTGCAGCAGCTGGAAAGGCCACAGAAGTACCTCACAAAGAGGATTACTGGCCTCAAACAGATCCCATACACTGACCATCTCAAAACACTCCAGCTTTACTCTGTAGCATATTGCCTGCTCCGAGGAGATCTCTGCCTAACATAAAGCTATGTTAAACCCAGAGCTGTTGGACATGCTACACCTAAAGAAATCCGAATCCCTTCGAGCTACATGCTGTAGGGACCTAAACCTTGTCACCACAATAAACAGGACATGCTGGAGGGATAGATTCCTGTTCCAGAAACTTCCTATACTCTGGAACAAGCTACCCATCTATGTCAAGCAAAGTTCCTCATTAGCACTCTTCAAGAAAAGTCTTAATGAGCGGATGGGAAATAGGAAATACACCCCGGGGATCACTTCTGTGGCTCTGCTCAACAGTGGGACATGAAATTAACTTTCTTGGGTGGCATAAGCCAGGGAACCTTGTTGGCTAGGCTTACTTATGCCCTTGGGCCAATAGCCTAGTACCTACCTATGAACCAAGCAAGACAGGATGCATATTAGGCTAAGACGACAACTTAAATCTTGTTTAATGCGTCTCTATACAAGGATTACAAAGAAAAATGGCCTCATATAAACATGCTGGTTTCTGTTTGCTTATGTGTTTTATGTTGCAGAAAAGGAAGGGGGCTATTACAACAGTTAGACAGGCAGTAGGGATAGCTCAAGTCTATTAATAGTTGAACAGGGGTAAATGGAGGCTGAGCCTCAAAAATTCTAAGTGAGAACAAGTAGGATTGTGGAATGGAGATGTGGTGAGACACTGAACTGGAAGACACAGGGATTCTGCCTTCTTCACACTATACCCTTTGGCTGTTTTTATAATTAGGTGGTTTTGTGTGGGAAGGTGAAATCTTTGGGGGACAGAGGCACTTTGCTCTTAAAAAAAAAAAACATCAACTTACTGTTTTTTATTCACAGGTTTGTATCTAGGTACATGTTCTTTTGACAGTCTGATTTATAACCATTTTGTATTGTTTACAGACTGTGAGAGAAAACTGCCTGTTGAATAAATGCCCAACGTAACATTACAATGTAGAGAAACACGTTAGTAGCAAGTGGATTGAATCTGCTCACATGCATCCTGCATTTACTTACTGGCACGATACAGTAGTGCTTCCAAATGAAAACGTGCACATTCAGTGCACAAATACAACTCCCCTTTTACTTTATTTTGTATGTTTAGTAAATCCCTGTAAAATGAGTCAACTATATTGAACAAAATGTTACTTAAACACTTTAAAATTATAAAATAATCTTCTTCTTCTTCTTTCAGCTGTTCCCATTAGGGGTCACCACAGCGGATCATTTGTTTCCATGTCTTTTTGTCCTCTGCATCTTGCCCTGTCATACCAACCACCTGCATGTCCTCTCTCACCACATCCATAAACCTTATCTTAGGCCTTCCTCTTTTCCTCTTACCTGGCAGCTCCATCCTTAGCATCCTTTTCCCAGTATACCCAGCATTCCTCCTCAGCACATGTCCAAACCAACACAAGCTCACCTCTCTAGTTTTGTCTCCAAACTGTCTAACCTGAGCTGACCGTCTAATATACCGATTCATAATCCTGTCCGTCCTCGTCACACCCAATGCAAACCTTAACATCTATAACTCTGCCACTTCCAGCTTGGACTCCTGCCATTTTGTCAGTGCCACCGTCTCCACCCCATACAACATAGCTGGTCTCACTACCCTCCTGTAGACCTTCCTGTTCACTCTTACTGGTGCCCGTCTGTCACAAATCCCTCCTGACACTATTCTCCACCCATTCTACTATGTTAAAATTAAAATAGTAATAATAATAATAGTAATACTAATAATAATATTAAAAACCCTTTTTCAGGGGGAGCCACACCTACACCTGCCATATCAGTAACTTCACCCCCTTACTGAAATCCATAGTCACACAACAGTGAAAAAAAAAAAAGAAATAGAAAGTTTTATTACATGAATAGTGATAATATTCTGCTTAAATAAAATATTGAACTTTTGAATTCAATAAAAAAAATGGAACAAACGTCTTCAAACTTTAAGAACGTCTTGATTGTGTCATATAATCAGTAAACACAGTAAACATTAGCATTAAATATATATATAATATTGTATGACTGTGTTGTATGCTACCAGTTATATATACCTAACCTGAAATAACAAGCAGGATCAGTGCTCAATGTGCTATGTCGTTCTGCATACCTCCTCAGTTATTTGCCAGAAAAAACACAATTTTATGAGAAACAAACCGAAAAATATAAAGCAAAAATCTGGATAATTACGAGGTTTGACCCCGCCCCATACACATACTCCTACCTCCCTCCTCTTACTTACACACAAACACAGCCCTACCTCCCTCTTACAAATACACACACACACACACACACACACACACACACACACACACACACACACACACACACACACACACACACACACACACCTCTTAAACACGTACATACACACTCACACCTGCCTCTCACTTGTACCTCTGTCCGCAGTCCAAATGTCTTCTGAAATTCAAATTCCACACAGGCGCAGAAGATGAAGGCGTAAACCATCTGGACTGGATGCAAAGGGCATTCTTAAAGAAGAATGCCCTTAAAAAAACATATATAATTTTTAATTTAAAGAAAATTAATCTCCCGGCCAGCGAGTTCCAGGTGAGTGCACCTGCCTGCGGGCACCCTTGCTCTGGTTATAATTCTTTGTAGTGCATGGAACTTTACCTGCTGCATGTAGTGCCATTTATAAAGTGAGAAAGAAAAATGTACAGGAAATCTAAATGTTTCACAGTGCTGAAAGCTGTAACACAGTGCTTCATACATATCTTTGTAGTAAATGTACTTTTAGCTGTTGAACTATACTACATGACATAGAGAACAAAAAGGAAAAGATACTGTATGAGCATGAAGTATTTGACAGCTTTGAAAGCTTTATTAAACTTAGTGCTGCCTTACAGATAGTGACTAGAAGCCAAGTGCATCTTGATCCTGTAACAGCTTTAAGAGCTGTAATACACTTGATGGTGTTGCACACAAGGAAGGTATGGCAGTGCAAGGTGTCTTATACCTTAAAAGTTGTTTTAGCTTCTCCCTGCCATTGTTGGGTGGTGTTATTGTGAGACTAAAGCTTAAAAGTGCAAAAGATGCTTATAAAAATGTAATTAAGTACCTTTTCCTATCAGAAAAGAGATTAACAAAGTTTTCCTTTTCCTAAGTTCAGAATGTAGTCATGGCCTTCTGTGCACTATATGATCTGTTCTCAACATTTGTTTGAATTAAGCAGTTCTTGACTTTCACTCATTTGTCTATTTATCTATTTCACATTTTTGTGCCATTAAGCTTTATTTTGTGATGTTGATATGATCTATGCTTCAAGTTTTAATTCTGATTTGCTTTCATCACCAACGCAACGCAACACATTTTGTGACAACAGAAAAGCAGCATAACAAGGTTGCAATTTAATAATCTGTGTTGTATAACAAGCATTTGCCATGTATTACAAGGCTGTTAATGTGACCACTGTTTTACTCGAGCAAGCAGCTTCCTGCATTACTCTGTGATTCTGCAGCACTAGCCATATAACAAATACATTACATGTTTATGACTGCACACCTATAACATTAACGACCTACAGTGTTCTAACTCATAGCTGTTTGATGCATGGCTTTTCACAACACAGAGTGTGTTTTAAACATAAACTTGAGCCTGTCCCTTTCACCTACAGCTTTACCTGAAAGGGATATTTTCTTTAGATTTTTCTCGGTGTAGCTTCAAATTGTAGAAATCCTCATCCTATTTGTTATGCTCATTTAAAAGAGAATAGGTCCTGTACAGTTTGCTGCGGCAACTGCATAATTAATGTTATAGTACACTGTTTAAACCAGGAGTACTAGCAGTGGATGAATATGAGGAAATGCACAATATAATTGCTGAGTGGAATAAAGGTACATCTACTGAAGACAGTGGAAACAACTTTCCATATATGAATTAGATTATATTATTCTACTGAATACTGTTGGGAGTTCAGGGGTCATGCACAATAAATATAATTAAAAATATTGTTGCTTTCTTTTATTCCACATGCTCACCTTGAACTGTGCCTCACTGACATGGTTTAAACCAGCTTGGGCCTTATTTATTACAACTCCAAGGATAACAGCACTAAAATTAACTTTTGATGTTTGTTAACCATTTACAGGTAGATAGGAATGCTAACAATTCTAAATAGAGTTACGAAAGAAAATATTTCCTTTTTTCTATCCTGCAGTTCTGATTGTGAACATGAAAACACAACAAGAGACAGAGAACAGCACCAACAAGAATGGTAACTACGGGAGTCACTGTGCTTGCCCTTTAACTACCTTATTTTGCAGAGCTGTACTTTTATTTCCTCTACTTACTTCTATATTCATGCTGAGTGTCTAGAAGAAGAAGAGATTTTATGTAAGCATTTACTTGAATCCTGATTGACTTAAGCCCATTCCATTGAATCCCTCTGAATGCAAAATCTTTGGAGAATTTAGGGGAAAGACCTCCGGAGCCCCTATGGAAAGGCTTTTATCCCCTACTCTTAGGCTCATAGGCTCATAGGAGGTTACTAAGCTATTGACCCTGAGGCTCTTATAAGCCTAACCAAGAGTTTAGCCCATATTTAGACAAATCAGCACCCATGTTATATTCATTTTCAAACTTATCACCCTGCTCTATACATTTATTTTACATTACTTAAAATTGTAGTTTTATTCCATGTATTTAATTTTTTTTAATATTTTGACTTATACTGTAATTGCACTGTATCAGTCTTACTTATGGAGCTTTTCTCCCTGGGTTTGTTTGTCTTTTCGGCTTTTCCCAGTTAGGGGTCACCACAGCAGAACTCCGGTCCGCTAATGATTGGCAGTCGATTTTTTTATGGTGCCGTGTTTCCAGCCTGACGCCCAACCTTCAATGAAGGCATGCCCATTCATGCATGTCTTTCTGAGGCCACTCAACTGCGGGAAGGACATGCAGACTCCACACAGAAGGCATTCCAGCTGAGAATCGAACAGGAGAACCTCTTGCTGTGAGGCAACAATGCTACCGCTGTACCACCGCAGCTTACAGCTTTTCTCCCCGGGTATCCACTGAAAATGGGCTCTACATGGCTCAGTGGACTATCCCAATAAACAAATGCCAATAAATAAATATAAATATATATATATATATATATATATATATATATATATATATATATATATACACACACACACACACACACACACACATATATATATTCATTCATATGTAACATGCTATAGCTGAAATGCATACGTCTGAAGCAATTACAGCGGTGAAGTCAGTTTCAACATTATCCTGTACTGAAATTCCTAAGAACAGAAGAACACTCAGGTGCACTTTGTAACTGAGAGCACTGCTGTTAGAACCTAAATGTTTCATAATAAAACATCAAAGGAAACTGAGCTATGCCATTTTATAGGCACAGGGCACAATGGCTCATATACTTTTGCTGTCACAGTGTGGCATTTGGCATTATAATCTGTTTCCATTCAGGTTGGTACATTAAACTTCTGCTCAACGTGTACACAGGCATATCTAATATAATCCATTACAAGGGGATGAGCCCCCTCTCCCCAGGGAGAGGTGGGGCATTTGTTCAGTGGCACACATGTTGCACCAATTTCGCCACTGGAGACTGAAAGAAACATGTAGAAGGGCCTGTTCTGTGGGGTGGGGACAGTTGCAGGCTGTACTGATTGTGGTAGTGAGTAGCAGTCTACTGTCACATTCCACACTGCACATGCTCTACAGAATGCACACAGGGCATGCAGAGGGGGGCAGGAAATAAATGAGAAAATCTCAGTCCACCATGAATGTCAACACCGTTACCAGCACCTAACTCTCACACTGAAGGGAACAAATGGGGCAAGGAGCCCTTGGCCAAAGGGGAACAAATGAGTTTATAGAGTATGCAATGGGGTACAAGAGCTTGATGGTCAAGGGTGGAAAAGGGGAGAAAAAAAAAAATAAATATATATATATATATATATATATATATATATATATTTCATTTTTGGTAAAAAAAAAAAAATAAACATTTCAACATCATTCCACATCGACAACAAGCTCTTCAAATCAGACACTGCTGTAAGGGATCTCAGCACTCTTCTTGATAATTCCTCATCTTACCCTTGTATCTTCACAGTAGTTGAGAAAGCCTTTTATCTTACTAATAATTTCCAAATACATCTCTACTACCTCCAAAGAAATCTTAATTCCACTTTACTCATTTCTCATCAGACCCATTACTGAGTATAATGGCCCTTCTGGCATATTTTGTCAAAACATGTCATTCAGCTTATGAGACCTCAATGACTCAACTAAAAATGTCATTGTTATTAAGACTCATAATTATCCATACCACTTGGCAGTCCTGTATCTGTAATTAGTCTCTTATATACTCTTCCATCGAGATCTGTGTCTAGCCTTTTCAGGCATGAAAGATCTAACCCTCTTTGACCTCCTATTCCTTCACAGAACAATTGGTTCTGCAAATACCCTGTTAAAGAAACAAAATCTTAATGAGTAGAAAAGACACATTGTTATGATATATTCATATCTCAACATACACCCCACTCCTGGAACAAACGTCCACTACTTAAGTAGCACCCTAACCACCTTCCAGATAGATCTAGATAACTAGATGGGCAGCCTCAAATTCTCCCCCAGTCTGTACTGTATTGCAGTCCTTGAGACTAGGGGGACCTCCTTCAATATCATTTATTGGTTACAATAATAATGATCTGTAGACTGATTGTGTAGTACTTGTCTATGAATGCGCGTGTGTCTGTGCGTGCGTGTGTGTGTGTGTGTGTGTGTGTGTGTGTGTGTGTGTGTGTGTGTGTGTGTGTGTGTGTGTGTGTGTATGTGTGTGCGTGTGCGTGTGCATGTGTGTGTGTATGTGTGTGTGTGCGTGTGTGCATGTGTGCGTGCGTGTGTGTGTGCGTGTGTGTGTGTGCATGTGCGTGTGTGTGTGTGTGTGTGTGTGTGTGTGTGTGTGTGTGTGTGTGTGTGTGTGTGTAGACAGAGAAATAGAAATATAGAGTATACATGTCGACCTATTGACAACACTTTGACTGCTGTCTGATCAATGGAAAAAAGAGTGAAATGAGTTTCATTGAACATTGGAGGTAAATTTTTTTTCAGGGGGCAAGACCTCCCTGCACTCCCATGTGGGGAGACACCCACCACACCCCTGAACTTAAAATACCTACTTCAGGGTCATACAACAGAAGAGAAAAAAAGATAATTCCAGTTGGTGAAAATGGTTTTGCATTTTTCCTGGCAACCGGACAGCGCTCACTTAAATTGCTATCAGTGGATCCACAGGACCTAATATGTATGGAAACAGATAAAGATAGTGATATGGAGGCATTCATTGCACCAATCCTGCTTTAGCTGAATTTCACTTTGTTGCAGTAAACTGAAGTTTTTTCTTTAGCAGTTGTAAGCATTTGGCTAAGTTCAGGTTGTTTTATTTTGTCAGCATAAGTGAATGCATCTGTATGGTTCACTTACAATGATAATTGCATGTGGTTTATGTTTTTAGCAGGCAGTGGGGTAAGGGAATTTCTTAGTCGTCTTGGAATTGGTATATTTAAAATAGTATGGGTATGGAGGCTGGGGGGGGGGGGGGCTTGCTTCTCGCAACAATGTTTTTTTTTAGATTTTTGCTGTGTGTTAAGATTTTGGATTAGTTTGATGAAGCCATTACTTTCAGTGGACTGTGTTTCAACAAATCCATTTGTGGTGTGTGTGTGTGTGTGTGTGTGTGTGTGTGTGTGTGTGTGTGTGTGTGCGCACGCACGTGCATCTATCGATTTGACTTATACATATAAATCTATTTGAAGCCATCATCTAATAAAAAACATGGAACAATAGTGTTTAATGGATCTTCCTTGGGAAGGCAGGCATGACAACATTTTATGCTATATCATTAAAGTTTTTGTGATCTGGAGTTGTGTAAGAAAACTGGCATTCTCAACTTTCATTTTTTTAATGTTGAACCAAGTGCAAAGCTTGCAAGTAAGTGCTTAGCAGCAACAAACACAATACTTCTGAATATTCATAGTCAATATATGCACTGGACCTCATGGAAAACTTTGAAAAGTGGAAACTGATCACGCAGAGGTTACTATTATACAATGAAGTGCATGTGAATGGGCCAGTAGGAGAACAACAGCTCTTGTATATGTAGATGCAAACATTTTAACAAGCTTCTAAGGCAACTAAGGAAAGACAAATTCATTTTACAGTATATGTTGGAACAAAACTTGTAACATTGTAACAAGCTACAAAGGCAAGGTAAGCAAAAATAAATAAATAAATAAATAAATAACATTGCATTTTTTAACTTTTTTTTATTATTTTTTGTACATTCTTATTCAGGACATACTCGTTTCTTTAAAAAAGGTAAAAGGCAGCAATGAACAAATTTCGTAACAAAGAAACAATGAGATTGCACTTTAAAAAAATGCTGAAGGCAAGTATGAGCAATTTTTAACAAACAATCAGAAGAAAACGTATAGCTGGGTCCATTTATCATAGGTTCAATCAGCTCCATTCTACCTCAGGTTCGCTATCAAGGCTCCCATTGTCATACCTGGATCCTATAATCAAAGTAAGCTACACGTGCTAATTTTATTTACTCAGTTATTAAACACTTTTGTGGGGATCATGGGCTGCCTGCTTGGATTAACTGTTTCCTCAGTGGGTAACCAGTATTGATTATACTCCCTGTATTTGGCCTTGAAGCATGTGTTCCATGACACTTTTGCTGTTCGAGATGTTTTTAGGCACCTGCCAGATGTTGTACACATTACAGTCCCAAGCCTTTTTTGTTTGTTTGTGTCATCTCTATGTATCTCACAGAGGCATTTTTTTAATAAAAGTAAAAATCTCCAGTACTCTTTCTAACAATTGTTTTGTTAGGTCTGATGTCATCCACCGTTTGTGAGATATTATCTCATTACTCCAATGATGTTAGGAAAGCACCAGTACCACGGCTCAGAGGAATGAATGCCTGCCTATGGCCAAGGGAGGCAGTATGACACTGCAACATGGAAGGTAACTTAGGGCATAATAAAATAAGTCTTTGTAGCAATATGACTCTGCCCCAGGGGGGCCTCAATTTCCTCACTAGCCTGGAGCACGGTTTGGAGAAAGTCTAGAGGCAGCTTGTCCAGTTCAGTAGACTCTGGGAATAAGGATAGGATCTGGAAATAGCCAATGGCCAGCTTCAGGGAGTGGGCAAAACTAATGTAAGTAAGACTGATATTAACTCAGTAATAGCTATGTGGTTTGAAATGTAGTATCTCTTACAGCCTACACACATCCTTGCATTCCAGAGCATATTCTGAAAAAATCAACTTAAAAAGCATAAGGTAATCAAGGCTTTTCTACCGTGGGACATCCTAAATTAACATAGTGTCATTTTATAAATAGCTCCTTGCCCTTTATAATCCTGTGTATTATAAGCAAGTATGCTACATGGCTAAAAAGGTCAGAGCCAAGAAAAGTTTGGACCCCACAAGGGGCTATGGGTGTTAACTGAATATAGACAAAAAGGAGCTATGAGCTTGAACCATCTTTTTGAACTATTACCGTCAGCCAGGCGTTATAGATTAATATGCAACAAAACAAGCAGATATAAGAATAGTTTTTTTTCTACAGGCCATCAAGTTCATACATGGTTAACTCAGCTTATTAGTTTGGGTGTTATTTTTCAAAAGCCTCCAAGGATTCTGCAGTATTGTTTATATATTGCTTATACTTGTTTCTTTCAGAGTTTGTTTCAGTATTTCTTGCACTGAGTTGCATTTTGTACCTTGTATGTATATGTATATTTACTTTTTTGTCTTGTTGTTAATAGTTGCATGTATATCGTTTGTCTTGTTCTTAATAGTTGTTTGTATGTCATTTATGTAATCCATATTTGGAGAGGCACTGAAACCAGAGTCAAATTTCTTGTATGCATGCATACTTAGCCAATAAATGTGATTCTGATTCTGAATGAATTAAGACAGCCTTTTTGAAGCCTCTCACCTTTCAAAGCTAGTGTTGTAGGGAGTTTGTGAATATCTGCTGAGGTAGCCAGGCACAATTCTACTCTCTGTTTCTAAGAGCCAGTTCTGAGACGTATAGTCAACTTGGCAACACTGAGCTCTGTGGTTTTTAACCCCTGCATGGTAGACACAATGCGGCCTCATTCATGTTGCTAATGGCAACAGTGGAAAGAATGAAGAGGAAAATATGATTATAGTAAGAGGTCATAAAGAATTACTTTAGAGATCGCACCTGCAGTCAACATTTGTGCCAGGGCTTTTTTTTTTTCCTTAGAAGGAAGACCCAAGATCTCAAGGGCTTGTCCACCCACTTATAACTGCTTTTCAGGTCATGCTTAAATGGTTCTCATGTTGAACACAACTCCAGCTAGCAGGAGGACACTCTTGTTCTGGGAAAGTTTATTTCTGACCTCCTCCATCCATTCCACTCTGTTTTATTCATCAGGCAGCTTCCATGCTCTTGTAGTTTTTCATCCATTCTGTATGTATTTATATGCCAGTTCCACATCTACTTCTCATTTCAGTACAGCCTTTTGACTTCAGGACAATTCCCCTCCACAGCAGCATTTTTGGCAATAAGAATTTCATATGCTAAATTGCATGCCTCCTTAAAGACACATTGTGAATGAGTGCATTAACAGCAATAATGGCAGTAAAAGCAGCAGAAACAGCAACGCCTGACATTTTCAAATGCTAGGGAAGTCTTGAGAAGCAAATGGTTATGCATAGGCTGACTAGTATTATTTGTGGGGTTTATTATAAGCCATCCTCAAGTAAATGCTGCCCTCTAACTAAAGCCATAGTCAAAAACAATAACTGAAACATTAACCAGACTATTTTTTTAAGAAACATTTTATATACATGTATAAAAACACAAACACACATATACAAATAATTATTTTAATTTTTCACATTTGATGTGGTCTTAAATGATTATTGTGTTTTGGTGAGAGTGGTGCACAGAATTAGGCAGCTGTGATGTCAATAAGCAATCAGCGTATTTTATTTTTTATGTGGATGGCTCTCATAAGTTGAATATAGGGAAGAAAAGCATAATGGCAATGTTGTTTACTGTGTTGTGAATTTTAAGCATTATTAATTTGTTTAGTATGTGTATATAGTTTTTGACAACTTTTTTAAAAAAGTGAAGTTTCAGCAGTCTTGGGGGTAATTCAATAAACCCTACATGGAGTGGTTCTCCATGTAGGAATAGTCTTGTGGCCTGAACATGGAATATGGCTGCCGAGCGATCCAGGAAACAGGGCTGGGGGAGTGCATGAGTGTGCAGACACCGTGTGAACATGGAGGTGTCCATAGAATGCAAATCACCTCATCTGCTGGTGAAAGGCATGCAAATGAGGTGATTTTGTGATCCAGGAAGCAGAAAGGCATCCATGTAGCTGCCGTGTCTGCAGGAAAAATATATACAGTTAGAAACCATGTACTGGACTATAAAATTTAAACAGGGGCTGTAACAGCCCAAATAAAGGGTTGTATATGTTGACAGTAGCCATGCAAATGACCAAATATATGGCCATTCACACGAAAAATGAATGTAATATATTAAAATTGTATCTTTTTTTTAATGCATAGGCCATATTTAAGCAGATTGCAGCGGTGCACAAACATGCTATTAATAAAAAAAAAGTGTAAAATATTAAATATAAAGGTACGCAGTCTTATTGCATTATACTGGCCAGCATGCAGACAGAGTCATACAATGAAAGGTAGTGGTAGCTAAGGAGATAGGCCCTGGTACAGTGCTGTATCCAGGGTATACGCAATTAGGGGTATCTAAATGAACCAGGGTTACTGAATCGCAAAAAGTACCACCGCCTCCTTAGGTACTAACCATGGTACGGCTAGAACTGTGTTGGTGTAGGTAGAACAGATAGCTAACATTAACAGGGGGTGTGTCATGGCATGTTTAAGTGGATTGGAGCTTAGCGGCACATATTTCCACTCAGCTAAGCAGAGCTAAGCAGGGGTGTGTGTCTGAAGCTGCTAAGTTATACTTAGACCCACAGTGTGTGTTCTAGCTGGTTAAAGAAAAGCTAAGTGTGCCCGTGTACAGAGGAGGGTCAAATCTGCTGAGCAATATTTATACTAGCTCAGCCGATTTGTGTGGAGTGCCATTGGGCTTAGAAGTGGAAGAAATCTAAAACAAACACAAAACTAAAAGGAAATAGCCTAAGAAAGCCAATCAAGTATAACAGACTGATAAGCCCTGTTCCACTGTCACTGGCCCATTCAACCCTCTCAATAATGTAGCTGGCAGGTGGAATGTATCATAGTCAGACAATCACACAGGCTGCATCTGCAACACACCAGTATAAACTATGCATACACCCTCAATCTGATTTTTCCCACATACCCTGCACCATTGCTGTACACACTTGGGAATTTTAACAGACAAAATGATAGGAGTTGCTGCTGCTCTGCTACATCAGTATGCACTACAGGTTGAGGTCAGTGATGATGATGATGATGATGATGCTGACAATAAGCCCAGACTAAGGAGGTGAAGAGGGTTCAGGCCCAGGGTAACCTTTCAGGGGCTACATGAGCTGGAGATAGTAGAGCACTACAGGGTAGACAGGGAGTGGACATACTACAGGAACTCACTGAGCTCTGTCGCCCTCAACTCTGACCCAGAGCCAACAGAGGGGAACTCATCCCAGTGAAAACAAAGGTATGTGTAGCTTTAAGAATACTAGCTATAGGTACTTTCCAAATACCTACTGGGGGCATCATGGAGGTCTCACAGGCATCCACATCCAGGGTACTCCACCAGTTCCTGGATGTCATGCTAACACATGCCAGTGAGCACATTTATTTCCCCAACACCCCTGAGGAGAGGACCAGAAATGTGTGTCTCTTCCACCATATAGCACACTACTCAGAGGTACTGGGTGCCATAGACTGCACTCATGTGCATATCAAAGCATGACCCGGTGAGGAGAGTAGAGTTTACGTCAACCACAAGGTGTATCATTTCATCAACTGCCAGGTCAGTTGCAATGCCCAGGGCATTATCATCAATGTGTGTGCTGGCAGCCCTGGCAGTTATCACGACTCCCACATCTGGCATGCATCACATCTGTACCAGGCATTTGCCAAGGGGGGACATCCCGTACAGCCATCTAGTGGGGGGTGCTGGTTATGCACTGGAACCGTGGTTGCTGACACCCATCAGAAATGCACACACACCATCTGAAGAATGCCCATAATGAGGCACATGCACAAACTAGGAACATTGTAGAGCATGTGTCTGGGGTGCTCAAGTCACAGTGCCATTGCCTTGATATATCTGGTGGAGCCCTGAAGTACTCTGCAGCTACATGTGCACACATGTTCATAGTATCTGCCATGCTACACAATATGATCCTGTAGAAACAGCTGTGGCAGGAACATCACAGGGAAGGGACACACAGCCCCCCACCATTGCCAAGGTCCCCACAGGCACAGGGGAACTCAGAGGAAGAACCCCCTGAGCCTGTCCCTGTAGGCAGATGTAAGCATACCCAGTATGCCCTGGCGCTGGCAAAGAGGCAATGCATAGCACATACACTGACAACCTAGTGACAAAGGGACTGATACCTCACTCTGACTCACATACACACAGTAAAATGGATGCCAGCCACATCATACTACCTATACCTTGCCACGTATAGGCTGTGTACTGCGTGCATCCAACAGAGTTAGCCCTGAAGCATTGTCCTCTCAACTGCTGCAGGCACAAGGTAAGTCACTCTTTTTAACAACAATTGAATGGGGTAGTAGACTGTGGTAGCATATGTATGGTATTGCTGTATGTATGCAAAGGAATTAAGTGGGCTACTGGCATAGCAGCAGACAATGGACAGCTATGTGGGACAGCAGGAACTCTCTGCCAAATACTGGCTGTCTCCCAATATGCAGTAGGCCATAATCCAACAGAATCCACTGCACTATGTGAGGGACTTACAAACAGTGGGGTCATAGGACAGATGCATAGATGTCAATGTTGGAATCCTATACATACCTCTCAACCTCTTAGAGCAAGAAATCTGTACAAAGCCATAAAGAAATGTGGGCCAAAGGCCCAAAACAGGGACAATTGTTAAATATTGCTCTTACAAATGCACAAAGTTGAATGAAGAAAAATAAACCTACAGCAGCCAAGGGACACTGGTATACCAAAAATGTAGAAATAATCCAAAAAGTAACAGCGACCACCATGGCTAAAAACATATAACTTCTTTAATAGGGATAAGCTCTTTCATACATAAAGTGCTTCATCAGATCCATACAAAAAATTTAAAAAAATGATCCTTAAATACAAAACACATTCAATAAAACACTCCAATTAATGTTGCAATGCCCTATTCTTTAGGGCTGGTTTTAAAGGGAAGGCATTATTCAATCCCAATAATTTATCAGCCTGCACAGTGGCTATCAGTTTTCTTAGTTAAATCATCCCCGTGTATATTACATTCAACAATCCGTATTACGTGAAAAGTGAAAGAATGATCTTTGTTGTCAGCTATATGCTTAGCAAGAGCATTCAACAACAAATTACCTTTCTTTATATCACCCATGTGTTACAAAATTATCTTTTTTAACATTCTATTAGTTTTACCTATATAGAATGAGCAACAGAATTTACAGCTGGCTAAATAAACAACATTACATGTTCTACAATCGGCATGGAAATTAAAAATAAAATTATACCCAGAAACAGGATGTTTAAAATTACTGGTACCTGATATGTATGAACAAGCCTTGCAATTTCTGTAGGGGAAATGTACCCCGTTCTAGTGGATCTAGTCACCTTCTTCATACTAGAATTATAACATAGCTGTCGCTTAAGAGAAAGGTTTGTTTTAAAAGTAAAACGTGATTCAGCATTTAAAATCCCTTTTAATCTATCATCAGATAGTAAAATAGGCCAGTTTCTATTAACGATGTCACATATCTTATAAATATCACTACTATAAGTTAAAGGTATCCTGTCCAAGCTCTTATATTTAAATTTAGCACTATGGCTCAAATCTCTGTCAGTAGTTTTCTGAAATAAGGTTTGCCCATAGTTGGATGAAGACCTGTAGCTTCTTTCATAGCATATATTACATCAGCATCCTTATAGCCTCTCTCCAAAAATTCCTTATGTAACATATCATTAGCCTGAGCATATTCTTTATCATCAGTATGTAATCTGGACATACGCAGAAAATGGGCTTTAGTAACATTTCTAAAAACATGTGTAGGGTGCATACTAGCATGATGTAATAAAGCATTCCTTCTACACTCTTTTCTATATAATGAGTTATCTAAAAGGCCTTCATGTAAAGATAACTTCACATCAAGAAAGTCTATGCTGGAGTCAGAACATTTAAGCAAAAACTTAAAACAACTACTGCGTTGCTCCATATAGGTGACAAAACACTTCAATAAATCTTCAGTTCCTCTCCATAAAATAAAAACATCATCTACAAATATTTTATACAATAAAAGATGTGGACTAAACATATGATCACCATAGATAACATATCTTTCCCAGTTCGCCAGCACAATATTAGTGTAACTATTTGCGCCTTCCAGTTTTTGTTTATAAAAACCACGTTCAAGTATAAAAATATTGTTCTCAAGTACCAACTCTAATAAAGTACCCAAACATTCTGTATGTGAAGGCAATTCCATATCAATCATTTTCATAAAATCTTTCACAGATTCAATACCAAAGTCGTTGGGTATAATTGTAAACAAACTGCATATATCTAAAGTATCTGCTGGGGATAAAGTAATGGCTAGGCTTGTAAGGGACCCAGGGCCAGTACTCTAGTAGCCTCCTATATACCTATGAACCTGTGATCCTACGGAACTCCCAGGTAACATGTATCAAGAGTAGCATGCTGTGTCAAGGGGTATGCATGCAAGGTTACACTGTATGCACCCATTGTCCCTCACACAGTGTGTCACGCATATGCACTCAGGTAAACATGCACATATACAGCTGTAACATGGCGATGAAAAAATCTCTGCACTGCCACTCTGCCATCCTGACCTTCTAAAATGGCAGCAGTTCACCACGACAAAGACACACAGACACCTGAAACAGAAACAGAATAAGGTCTGTGAGACAACAGTCAGTCAGTAGTATTAACAGCAATAAAGCATCATGGTGGAAAGGTACATAGACTTTGATGTGTGCACATGACAATTGCCAGCAGACAGCACCTTACAGAGCATAACACTACTACTCTACAAACTGCCAGTTAGTGTACTATATTCACCCTGTGCATCTGACACATATTAGCATGTCCCTGCATCAATGGTATGGATAACAGGAATGTCGCACAGGTATCATCACATGCACAGGTGTGGGGTTGCCAAAGGTCTAGGCGATACCATACAGTTGACATCATGTATGTGTGTGTCTGGAGCGATGCTGGTCAGCTGGGCCATGGAGAGGAGCTGTGTGCGTCTGTTGGTGACCTGCATGAGACAGTGATGCGTGAGTGTGTGCATGCACACAGTCAAGCCATGTGCTTGACATGAGGGTATGTTGGACAGCCATGGACTGTATATGGCAGAATATACAGTTCACCGTCTCCGGCCATGAACACAGGAACTGATTCTGTCAGGAGTGGCACTGGTACCACCATGCCCTGGGCCAGATGTGGTACTAATTCCTGATGGTGACTGATGTCTGCTGGGTCTGTGTCCCTCATGGGACCACCCAGGACCATGTGCCCATAGCCTGCCACATTGTGGTGTGGACCAGCACCCTCCCTTTGATAGTCCTGGTGGTACTGCCACTATGGGAGTGTGGCTGTGCACAGTCACGTGGGATCTCAGCTGATATTGCTGACCTATGTCCACCTGTCCAATACCCTACTCCCACCACATGTTCAAGCACAGACATTGCATGGTTAAGGACTGGCAATGTCTCACCCCACCATCTATCCACTGCATCAGTGAAATGATGTAGGGCATCACCAATGCTGTGGAGGAAGTCATGCATGTCAGGCAGTGTGGCATCCATGACCCTGAGCATCCATCTGGTATACCATTCATAACATGCCTGTGTCTCCATGACAGACCAAAGCATGTGTCAGGTGACACGTGCTGTGACACCTCTGACAGGGGCAGCCGGGCAGCAGTCCTCCTTCAAGCACCCCTGTCAATCTGCACATGTGGGACCTTGCCAGCTCTGTGGCTATGGCTAGTGTTTACAGTGAGATGCCATAGTCGCCACACTCCACTGTTTGATGCCACAACCCTCTGACTGCCCAATATTTGAGGCTGCTGAGGACTGGGTATGTATGGGCATACTGACCATGTGCAGGGACATTGGGTGTGGAAGTGGGATGTCAATCAATGTGACAGATTCAACCCCCAACAACCCCACCTGTGCCTCACAGTGGCCACCATCATCATCAGAGTCCGATGAGACACTGACATCAGGTTGTGAGGGGGGCACACTCCAACCCTCATGGTCACCTGTGAGGGGAAGACAACATGACAACATTAATTCCTGCACTATAATGTCTGCTGATCTGCTGACACACACACACACACACACACACACACACACACACACACACACACACACACACACACAGACCACACCTTCTGAGTGATGCCATGCACAACACGCAATCAGATCACAACAAACACACTCTGGACAGGCCCTCAACAACATGCAGTGCAGCTACATCCAGTTAATGTTGCTGGAACTATACAACTGTGAGATACATGACAAGTCAGAGTATGTGATGGACCTACCCATTTACACAATAGTAATGCACCCCTGTATAGCAGACTGGCTACACCTATACAAAACTATGTACTAATATGTTACAGCTCCTGGAAATATGCTACTGTAATTACCAATGTGATGCATTGCAGTGAACCCCACCACAAGTGAACATGCATGTATTGCAATATGGCTAAACTTAACAATCATGTCTATGGCAAGCTGGCAGCCCTTAACATTCATAGGGTATAGGTGAGCCATAACAAGACAATTCCACACTCACCAGCTACAGGTTGATGGTCCCCAGCCACACCAGTTGTACCTATGGATGTGTGGGGGAGAGGTATTGTCAGCACACACACATGTGGCATTGGTGCTATACATACTATACTATGTGTATTTATCAACATGTACAGTACAAGCTGTGATACTACCCAAATTGCTGATATTCACAATATGTGTGTACTAGTGTGCATTACAAAACCCCACCCACAAATGCAGATTGACCTGACATATGTGTACAGGTATGCAGAGGTTGTCACTATGAATGCTACAGTATTAACGTGATGACCACTGGAGGCTTACCTGTATGCGCTTTGGCTGTGGAATCTGTGCCACCCACCTACATGACATATGTACTTATTGTTTCCTGTGAGCTGGTGGCTGAAGCCAGGTTTGCCAGGAATTCTTCTGTGGATGAGAGTGGTGGTTGTGTAGCAGGCCCTCCCCCTGTGCCAGCACAGTCCCTGGCTACAGCTGCAACCCTTTACTGTGCATGATATCTGTAGCACGGTGTCAGATCTGTTTATAGCTCCTGTCCCAGTAGCCCATGTCATTCACTGTTGCTAACAGGTCTGCCCACAGTGCAACACATTGTTGCTGATTATGGCGAGTCCTTGACAACAGCAACTGGTGATGGAGTCTCAGGGCATAAATAATTTCAGTGGTCTCAGCTTCTGAGAAAGGTGGATTGCGGTGTCTAAACATCCCACCTGAAAGACATGAACAGGGGAACACATCACAGGACTTCATACATTGCTCACAATTATGTACACACCTTGCGCATCCACTTTTCGCTACTATCCACCGCTAACCCCCACATCATACCCCGCCATCTATCAGTACAGTATGTGTGTGGGTATGGGCAACATAGTAACAATACAGTGTGCATTGCCCTCCTGATCCTGATGTTCCATGTTACTTGATGCATGTGCTATAAGGTGTTCAAATGCATTTACCTGTTGCACCTATTACTGATTGTTTATAGCCTGTCTACATGGTATGCTGTGGTGTCAGCCTCCTACTGTTGTAGTAAGCCCCTGGGCTGTAGACCCACCCCTCAGGTCGCCCTGGTCTTCCTCCCACAGATTCTGGACTATATGGCTGGACAATGTCCTACAGTTTCCCCTGCCAGTATGGCTGATATGGGTGTCATGGCACAGTGTAGCACCTGCCTCATGTACACGGATGAACAACCATCTACAAACACCACCAAAGAACACACTGTGTGACAGATGCAGTGACAGTAGGAACCTGCAGTCCATGCTCTCTCCCTGTCAAGGCCGCATATCTGTCCACAAACAGGTTGTCAACACAATCAGTACACCTCATACACCAACGACACCTACACAACACACACTCACACACACACACACACATACATATGCAGAGGTCCTCAACATACACATACACAAAAAACGAAGACCTTAGAGGCAAAGCCACATGTGAACACCACAGTCGTACACAGCACATACAACACATAGCCACACACCTGTGTCCCACAGCCATGCAGGCATCAACACATGTCAAACATGTTACATATAGGAGACTCCATTGTGAGACACAGTGATGTGCCTCTCACCTGACTGTATATGTGGATGGATACAATTACTTGTGTATCAGGTGACAGACTCCACCATATCACATACACACTGCTGTCTCTCACCAGCAGGTACTGTCATGAGTTTGTCACAGTCCACGTTGGCATGCCTGACCTGAGATGTATGTCCCTGGACTATATGCAGTGAAACATGAGTGAGCACACTGATTATGTGTCCCAGGCAGGTATGTCCCTAGCTCTATGCAGCATTCTGCTGTCACCCACACTGATGCCACAATACATTCAGGAAATGATTGACCTTAACATGTGGGTTTTTATCCTGTGATATTCCAGGGGGTTCCAGTACCTGTGAGCCTGGGATGATATGGTCAACAGACCACAATGCTGTGCAACAGATGGCCTCCATTTCTCTCAACTGGCCTTCTGGTGTCTGGCAATGGTTTTTGCCACCCCACAGTGCCTTCATTAGGAAAAGTGGTGAGGCTATCACTACCAACATACAACTGATAGTGCAGCACATGTTGAAGGCCATGCTGCAAAACCCTAGATGTCTACACATGACTCTGCCCACAATGCAAGCATTCTTAACCCTGGGAAATGCTGACATCTGTGTAGTCACACACACATGGGTCAAAGCTGAAGAGAGAACCCCAGCCTTACCTGGTCAACCATCTTATCATACAGTCATACCTAAAGTGTGGGTGGAAATGGAATGGGACATGTGATTCCAGTGTATATATGGCACACATACACACCTCTATGCTGTACAGGCAGTAAGATACACAGGGGACACTGCAGGGGCAGTTCACCATTGGCAACACACCTATTCAAATCATAGCTAGCTACCGGCCACCACATGTGACCAGGAAGATCATCCTGCCTATATGGACCTCATCAACTGTATTCTGATTTGGGTCTGTACCCTGATCCTGGGTCACTTGAATGACCCAAACATATATTGAAGATGTACCCATGCTAGCACACAAATGACCAGAGAGCCATCAACAGTGGGTTTACAAACACCTTGGTGCAGCTAGGGGCTACCCCCATGAGCTGAAGGTGTGTTGTAGTTTATATTACAGAACACAGGTTACCACAGCAGCATCCCTACAGTGTCATCCTCCATGGCAAAGCAACCATCATGTGGTCACGTTTGCAGTCACCATCTCCCACAATACCCATCTAGCTATGGTCACACATACATACACCTCCAACATGGAATACAGCCTCTGGGAGGTGGTATACACAGCTGCACAGCCCCAAACCACTCTGTAGGGACTGGCACCAATATTCACACATAAACACATGTGCTAGATGTGCATCTGTATATATCAATGTAGTCAGGTATACCCAACAGGACTACATCATCCTCTGCAAGGATACGTACACCTGTCTGGTGGACATATGCTATACATAAGTGCCATTAACAGGGATGACATACCGCTGTGAGAGACAAAGTAGTGGCAGGTGCCCATTTACAAGCAATGTCTCATTAGTGTGAACAAGTGAATGGGATCACTCCCGGAAACCTGCACAGCAAACCCAGAGCCCACATTGTCAACATCCACTACATCCAATCATCTCCCATGCTGCACATACGTCTGCAACATCACAGGAAGCACATGAATCTGCTCAGTTGTGGTGGTCAAGGATATCAGCTATACCAGTACTGTAGGTACAGCATACTTGTTGCCTGACAGAATCAGTGTGTGTCCCCCCATCAGTACATCAGGGTGTCCACAGTACCTGCCCCCTTCTCCTATATGTAGGGAGCAGGTCACCACTGACATGTGAAAGTCATAGTATACGTCTGCCATGGGAGCCTATGACATCATAGGATGCATCCTACATGACCCCAAGCATAATCTTGCAACAACATAAGCACTTTATTCAAAGGAGGCCTAACTACCACCTTTGTCCCAGCCATGTGAAGGACAATCACTGTCACCCCTTTACACTAAGGTGGTGCGCCCACCAATCTGTCACATTATACACCCATCAGCCTAACTCGGCTGTTCTGCAAGGCCATAACACAGTTTATAGTGCACCTCACTAACAAGGACATTGGTGACCTCCACACACTCTATCACGCACAGTTAGGCTTTGTCAAGAAAGGAATTATGTCTGTTACACTCGACTGACCTCTTTGACACAGTCACCAAAGCCATGGACGGGGGGGTGACAGTGCACACTGCCTACCTTGAACTGGACAAAGTCTTTGACAGTATAACCCACCTGGCCATATTAGATATACACTCCCAGGTATACATCACACCATATGTTACCATAGTGGTAGCACAGTGGTGCGCTGACATCACCCAAGTAATCTACATAGGGGAATCCACCCCAAAGCAGTTGACCCATAACTATCGGCATAACCTGTTGCTCTGTGTTTGGGCCTCTGTTATGTGTAATGAACACAGCTGTAGTGCAGGGTAGAGCCATTGGCTTATGGCTGACCATGTCTGCAGATGGCTGCCTGCTGTGTGCTGTCACCGGATTCCCTAGTGATGTGGACATCTGCCTAGGAGGGTCTCATGCAGATACATAACTGCTGCCGGAAACATGGTCTCAGGCCACTTAGCATGTCATAGCAGGACATACAGTGTCAACCCCTTTGGGGAGAGTGATGTCCACACATATTATCACTGTACTAACAACATCATAGGCATGCAATCAGTCATGTGGGATCTGTGCACACAGGTCAATGTCAACATGACATTTCACCACCATGTTGCTTTTGTTGTGTGGTAAACCTTCTACATGGCCCACCTCATGCCTATGGGTATCTCATCCAGGGACATAGTCTCCTAACATCCCTGTATTCCCCACAATAAGGTCCATTATTGTGTAAAATGCCCCATTCATCTTTCACCTCACACAGCACATGCAGCAACTGAGGAATTCACAGAGGTTCTA
The DNA here is from genome assembly GCF_019279795.1 of Protopterus annectens. Classification (NCBI taxonomy): domain Eukaryota; kingdom Metazoa; phylum Chordata; order Ceratodontiformes; family Protopteridae; genus Protopterus; species Protopterus annectens. The sequence goes on along the minus strand of NC_056725.1, from coordinate 547,890,221 downwards.
AACCAGGGAGTATCAGGACCTCAATCATCTACCATACACAGATAAGATATAAGCCCAACCCTCTACCTGGTTTAATACATACTCCTCAGAGGTGACTTCTGTCTGGCATGCAAGGCAATCACAGACTCCACATTGTTGGGACTGCTGCACAAGTGCAACTCAAGCCCCAGTCTATTAAAACAAACAAAGACACACACACACACAGACACACACACAGACACACACAGACACACAGACACACACACACACACACACACACACACACACACACACACACACACACACACACACACACACACACACACTCAACCTGGTGTGTAACATCAACTGATCTTCTTGGTGGCTCAAATGTGTGTCCCACACACTCATTCTGCTGCGGAATGGTCACCCTGTCCACACTAGGCAGGGTAGCTATTTACACCTTTGCATGTGGAACCTGGATAACTGGATGGTTAACTGCACATACACCTTTGGGATACCACCTGTGTCCCTGTTGGACTGGGGCATCAGGTGCTTCCTTGCATACACATGGGCTAACATGGGAGGTGTAGTTGCAAGACATAAGTGCATGCATACAGTGTGTTACACAGGATTGGCATGAACATGTGTGTTTGGATGGCTATGACGTGTGACACTGACCTGTCTGTCATGCTTTTGTAAAATCAATCTGCACTGCCTTGCCAGTATTTCACCACACAGAATAGCTTTGATGACAACCATGCCATAAGTAGGTGACACAACTGTGGACATTCTGCAACAGTCTGTGCAGTTGTCAGCTGTACCTGTTATCGTAGACCTCCCATCAATCCAACATGTCTTTGGCTGTGTACTGGTGCAATGTCTCCATCACAGGCCCAAGTACCCTGTCATTTATCACATTATATGTAGAAGTAGTGTCACTGGTAATCAGGATATCTTCGTAAAAACACCAGTAATTCCCCAGAGTTGAGTTGGCCAACTTATGTATTGCAGTGAACAGTAGTTCAGAGGGTCCTGGGGCCAATACTTGGCAGGGGTGTCTTTTTCTGTAATGTTACATCACTGTGCTTCATGATATATTTACAAAACCAGAAGTAATTCCGCAGAGTTGAGTTGGTAGTTCAGAAAGTACTGGGTTCAATACTTGACAGGGGTGTCTTTTTTTCCCTAATGTTACATGCCTGTACTGCATGATATATTTACAAAAGCAGTAGCAATTCCCCAGAGCTGAGTTGGCCTAGTGGTGGGTTGCTCTGACTGCAGTTCACAAGATCCTAGGTTCAATACTTAGCAGGGATATATTTTTCCCCTAATGTTACATGGCTGTACTGCATGATGTATTTACAAAAACAGGAGTAATTCCCTGGAGCTAAGTTAGCCTAGTGGTTTGTTGCTCTGGTTAGAGTTCAGAAGGTTATGGGTTTAATACTTGGCAGGGGTGTCTTTTTCCCCTAATGTTACATAACTGTAACTGCATGATATATTTAGAAAAGCAGCTGTAACTCCCCAGAACTGAGTTAGCCTGGTGGTGTGTTGCTCTGACTGTAGTTCAGAGGGTCCTGGGTCTGATACTTGGCAGGGCTTGTTATTTTGCTGCTGGGCAAAACAGTGTCTGAATCAGATAAGGTAATTAAAGCAGTTTTAAGTGGGTTTGTGCAACATGCCATGATGCCAAGTGGCACTTAAACCTGCACTATTATCAAAAAAAATGGGGGTGATAGGAAAGTGGTGAAATGGGAGCAAGCAGGGGGGGAAATGATATGAAAGGCAGCTATGGATGTGCAGGATAGTGTAGGAAAGGACTATATCTCTCCATTCCTTGTGCAGCAATTGCTGTGCATGATGTGGACAATTTGGAATTTGGGGCTCACACCCCATAGGGAGGGGTGTGGGCAACATAACTTTAATAATTAATTGATGGGATAATTGACTCATGGCAGTGTACGTAGGGGCAAAATGGAGAGCTATGTTTGGGACGACATTTTTTGGGGCACAGATGCCCTTTTTTAAGGTGAGAGTGGGATGCTGGGGAAAGGTTTTAGGTGCATTTGGGGAGGTAAGTTGGGTAGGAGAGGTTGCTTTTGCAGACAGAAAAGACAGCAGACAGGGGCAGTGTATGACACATGAGGGGGGTAAACACCTTGGACGGGGAGGGTGGTTGGGAATTAGAGGACCAAGTGCCCCCAGATGGCAACAGTGGGACTAAGATCCCCACCTATGGGTAGTCACCACTGCTCCGTCATAGCTCCGAAGGTGACTGTGCTGGAGACTGGGCACTGGGGCCAGCATGCCCCTTGAGGTACACCAGTCTGCCCTTAATCTGGTGCAGTCTGTCATCCAAGTCATGTTGGATGACTCTGAACACCATACCTGAAACCTGATTCTGGGTGACAGTCTCCTCTATGCACCCGCATCGTGGGTCCACCCGAGGGTGGTGCAGGACAAGCGGAAGAAGCATCTCCAGGTTGGGTCCCAGATGTGCTGGGACCTGGTGCCATGGCCAGATGAGGTGGGATAGATGGATCAACTGAAACCGGCCTACTCAATCATGCTATGATGTTGAGGTTTGTCAAGGTGTATTGGTTAGTCATGAACAAAACATTTTAATATTAGTTATAACAGCATGCATGAGTGTTACAATTAACCCAGAACAATAGAATTGCATAACATATGAAACATAGGCATAAATGGAATAACAGTCATTATTTTAAAAGCATATCTGTAACAGTTGTGGCAAAAGGCCAACAATGGTGGAATTTCAACAAGGTATGTTAGTATTCAACCATTGAAATATATAACCAATAATACAACACAAGGCCCGACATTAGGTTTTGAGAACATATGTGGAAATTAAACCATACCCATAGTATAAGAATAAAATTTGTGATGTACATAAGGGGTTGGGGAGAGAAAAATATTCCATTACTAACTGTATAGGTATATTTTTTACAGCACTACTGCTGAATATTTTACAGGTCTGCCATTACTTTACATCTTCATGTGCCCTATAGCTTCTGTAGCAGGTGCATACCTCTCAAGCTGCTGACATGGCATGGTATAGGCCAAGCTGTAAGAACTATAGGTATATAACTACAGGGGACTCGTACATGTCAGGGTAGCATATATGACTAACAAAGTGTACCCTGCACTGATGTTGTGTGAGTGTGCTGCTGGCATACTTCAACTGGTTTTATATCTGTGTCCAAGGTTATTGGCAATGGAGATCACTAGCCATGACAGTGGGGCACTTGAGAGATATGTTATCATGCACAGTGTATGGACTATATATCTATTCTGCTGTCATTCATAGGCATGGTAGACATTGGTATACCCTTCATACAGCTACTACATACACTTCTTTACCTGTAAGTCCTGTGTGGAAATATATGTTAACAGTACGTGACAGTTTCTATTACTAGTCAATACTAATTGTCTGTTATTTTAAATACATGTTACTACCAATCCCTGGATTCAAACCCTGGTCTGTGTGTGGAACAATAACAACATATGTATTGCTTATCACACTGAGCTACTGGGCCACTGCTCTGTGTTGGTTGACTGATATGTGCCTAGAGCTCACCTGCTGACAAAGTATCAGTAAAGTGTCACAGGAGACTGCAGTGACAGCTGAACATACATGCATGAGATTCACGCATGACAGACATAGTAAGCGGTGTGTGTTTTAATACTTGGAATGCAGGTGTAAACAATTAACCCTTAGTGGATGGGAATATGTGTGATCTGTACGGACCATATTAGGATGCTGGGATGCCTATCTGACCCATATACACTTGCAGATGGTATATTTACAGTCTACAGCTATTACTGTGTCATACTTGTCTGCATCAGTATACCTACATGCAGGAATGCATATACCTGAAATGCAAAGGTTAACACCAGACAATCCTGATGGAAAAACACTAGAATACCTTACACATTACTAGTCAAGGTTCACATGTTAGTGCATAACATATATCAACTTGCAATTTATCTTGTAGTATAGCTCCACATCTACACTTTAGCATAACAGTCCTTTTGCAGCCAAACTTCGGTCACTTCATGGTGTTATACCCATATTTGCTTTGCAACACCTGTAAAATTATATTTCTTCAACAACAGAACAGAATACACACAACTGGCAGAAGACAGCTTTACTGAGAGTGACATGACACAGTCATTGGTATACATTTGACAAACTTTATTGTACTCCAGTTTAAATAATGCATGCATCGAAGATGTGCTGTTATTACAGAACTTATGCAATACTAACACTTTTACCTTCACAAGCCTGACTTCAGTTGTTCTGTATTTCCTGTAGCTCATGAATGGATGCCATTTATTCCCTTCACATTTATAATGCCAGTGTACTTTATTACTAGATCATTAGTATTAATACCATATACACATGTCATTCCTATACATTATTGTTATTGCAGTACAGTCAGAACAGAATATACCTACTGGCAGTTACTACTGTATTCTTTCTTATTTATATTACTATATATATTACAAGATATATCTGTACTCACTGCACTCTTGGCGCATCCTCGCTAGGTGCTCTGTGTGTGCCTCCAAGTTGTGAGCCCTCTCCTCTGCAGCTGTGTTAAGGGAAACACACCACTATGTGTACCTGTCTATCAGATATTCATACTGCAATTTGATAAATCACCAGTTGCTATACTTACAAACTTCTGGGGCATTCCAGTCCTGTGCATCTTGGATCCACTGGGTCAAGAGCCCCCCCCCTTTCTTTGCTTCGGGTCATAATAATAATGATGCACCTGCTCACCAGTGCAGGGGATTCCAATAGCATTGGTGAGGTCATGTGACAGACAGTCCCAGGCCTTGGACTTGTATTCAGAGCCCTGGTACTGGCCCTGCAGCAGTCTGTCTCCATGGTCTTTGACAAGGAGCCCAACCATGGCCCTGGACTCCAACATGCCCCAGCCTTGCACCCAAAAGTGCGCTCCCTCTCTGACTCCAGCCATAGCTCCTGCAGTGATAAAACTCCAACAGGTTCTGGCTGTATTCCCACCTGTGCAGCTTAAATAAGATTCTTTTCCTGCCCTTTGCTGCCATTGGACCATTTTTAAAAATGTTAAGCAAATCTTAGCACCGCACACGCCCGCTAAGCTTAGTTGAGTAGTGCTTAAAGTAGCAAATGCTTAGCAGTGCTTAGCGGTGTGCAAATCCACTGAGCTGAGGACTGCTTAGAATGTGACAGTTTAGCAATGCTCAAACCAGCTAAGTGGAGCTGACCATTGCTAACTATTACTAAGACAGGTCCTGTTTAAGCATTGCTTAGTTTGGGTTAGCAGTGCTTAGCAAAATCTAGCTAAGGGCAAGCAAGTTTTTATATAATAAAAAATACGTATTGACATTAATTACTCATTATTGATACTTTATGTGTATGCATTTTACTTTACATGACCTCACCCTATGTATTTTAATTATTTTATCTTGGGGTGTGACTGTACTGTATTACACACTTGTGTTTAACTGGAGGTTTTCACCACATATCTAAGCTGACACTGGGATTTTGGACCAACTGCACTAACCTGGTTAACAAATATCAGTAACTACAGCAGTAAAAAATAAAAATGTATATAGAAATGCTTTTCAGTGTAAAGGATGAATGGTCTGTCTGTGTATTTGAACCATGCATCTACTGCACACAAAGCCAACTATTCAGCTAACTTGGCTGTGAAGATTTCAGCTATACATTTCTATAAAACTTTTCATTACATTTAAGTACTGCTGAGCAGAGCACCACGCAAACCTGCTCAGCTATGCTTTAACTTGACCTTTTGTATAACAATTAAAAGCATCCGGTTTCTAGTTTTAATTATCTGGCATGTGTTTATTGCTAAGCATTGTGCCGTGCCATGCAAATACACAAATAAAAAAAAAATAAACAAACTAAATAAATAATAAAAATAAAGGGGCAAATCACATTTACAGATTTATTTTCAATGTCGTACGGCACTCTGACAGTACAGGGGGTGTGTTACGGACAGTGTAGCACACTCCCTACATATATATTTTCATACTGGCCAATGACACACTTGTTTTAATATTTTAGCGCCATACGGCACTTTGACAATGCAGGGGTGTGTTATGGACACTGTAACACACCCCCTGTGTGAAATACATAGCAATAATTGTAAATAAGTGTCTGAGGACACTTTACTTACATCTTTTAGTGCCGTAAGACACTTTGACAGTGCAGGGGATGTGTTACACATCTCCAAGCACTGTAACACACCACCTACCACTGATTCAGTAACTGTGTACACAGCTCTCCCTCAGTAGTGTGCCTTCATGAATATGCAAGGCACCCTACCGAGGGAGAGCTGCAGACATGGCCACGGTACACTCCATGTAGGGCTTACACTATTCCTACACAGAGTTTATTAACTCTGGGTGTCTGAATATGTCATTAATTACTTATTTGTTTAGTTTGTGTTTAAAAGATTGGTAAAATACCATGGAATATTACACTAGTTCATTTTGGTAAGGAAAAATATCTTTATTTTAGCAATAAAGTCCTTCACCACATTTCTTTGGTGGATAGTCTTTGTCTCTCCTACTCATATCTAGTAAGCCATACAGTATTTTTGTGTGTCTGTGTGCGTGAGTGTGTGTGCCTAGATAGAGATTGGCATCTTGTCTCATGGCATTTGCTCAGAACACACTCACTCTGTACACATAAGTGAGAAAATGTCTTAATTACAGAGTTTCATTGAATCGAAACTTAAATGCCAAAGATACATTTAGCAGGTGATGGAAACCAAAAACACCGTACCACTTCCAATATATTTCTTTGGCTACTACTGAAATTCAGTCTGAGTTTTTACACAGACATAGTATACTGTTCTTCTGACTTACGCATTTTCACAGTTCAACAGTATTTTTCTCTTTCCAAAGAGAGAACAGTTTCAGTTGCACTCACACGACTTCCTTGTACAGTTCTCTCAAGTAATATTGGTACTTCTCACTTTTGGTTTCATCAAATGTGCAGACAGTCTTGGTTTAGACACCATTAGTCACTTCTCTTGTGCTGCTTTGGTGAACTTATGTGCTACAGAATTATTCTGGCATTTAACAATCTGACCAGGCATTTTTTATTTAGAACTTATGTAGCCTCATCCTTTTATCTAATGTAGCCTCATCCTGTTATCTCTTCTGAGTCTATGGCCAAGGTAGCTTTTTGTTGTCTCAACCACCCCTGTAACACATACCTCACACCCTGATTAAGAACACAGACAGTACATGATAGCAGATGCCAAGGCAGAGGGAAGTGATTGCTAAAGCAAAGTTGTTGTGTAGACTTTAAAAAACTCCTTAACTAGTCTGGTGTACCCAAAAAATACACATTTTAATTTATTAGCATCTAGTAGCAGTTTTTTTTTGTTCTGCATTTAGAGATAAAGATTTTTAAGGTCAGTCTGGAGGTTTCTTATGAGTATATAAAAAAGGGAAAGCATTATCTGCACAGAGCATGATTTAGAGATATGTATATCAGTGAGAAGGTGATTGATAAGCTAAACAGTACAGGCTGAATGAGCACTATGAAACTGCATTAGGTAAGAAAAACTAGTTTCCAATGCCAACTTTGAAAGAGCTAAGTTTGGAACTAATGAATGTTGAGTGTGCCAAAATTAGGAGAGTAGAGTATCTAAAAGTAGGGTATGGTCAACTGGCTCAAAAGTTTAAGATCAACAAGAAGATTACTAGTTAACAAGAATCCGTTTATACTAGTTATTACTGTATCAGGGTGAAAAGGGTGATCTGAGCATGCCTTCCATTTCTAAAGCCAGTTTGGTGGTTGCATATCTCTAACTAACAAATCAAATTATAAACTAGTCAACATCAAAGTGGCACATCCCAATGCCAGGAGTTTTAATAACACCCTGTCTGATCTGTAAGCATATCTGCATCTGGAACAAGTCCATGTTTGTGGAGTGACTGAGTCATGGTTGAAGTGGAATGAAAGACACCCTTCTGTGCCTGGGTCCTGTACCTATCACACATTTAAGCCTTTTGGAAATGGTGGTGGTGTCTCTGTTTTCATCCGGGATTTCATTCCTACCACAGTTATACCTAGTGAGCCTCCTACTGAGCTCAGTGAACTCCAGCGTACACTAGGTAAGCTGGACCTTCAATTTATGGCAAGTTTGAAATCCCCTTCCAAGGGAACAATGACCATGATAAGTTCCTTGCATTATTACAAAACATCGCTTTTAGAGCTGGATCTCTAATCCTCAACTACCCACCACGCACTGGCAAACTCATACTTCTAATGTTGGGGATGCACAACATTTCTTAGATCGTGTGAATGAGAATTCCTTGGCCCAGACTGTCTTTAACCCCATCAGGGGCAGAAATATCCTGGATCTACTTCTCATAAGACTTGGCTACCACCTGCTTCATTCCTATGGTCAGTCCCTCAGTTAAGTCTGATCATCAGCTGGTTACCTTTACCATTAGGACCTCCTCTCCTACGGTTACTAACATCAACCTCTTTAGAGAGTTCAAAAAAGCTAACCTTTAATAACTGTATGACAAAAATTGCAAAATTCTCCCATGCTAATCCCAGACTGGAACTGCGATATGCAGCCATTTGTGATACGGATCTTTATGCATATTTAGATAAATGTATTTATAGGGCTGTCCCCATGAGGACCAAATATAGTGTTAAATTCAACAACAAACACCCCTGGTAGTCACTAAATACAAATACACTTTACAACAGAAAAAAAATGCTTTGATTATCTTGTACAGACAGGACCCTTTATCACAATGAGAATATAAAATGCCTCACCAAACAACTGAGTGCATCTACTAAAACTAACAAAGCATCCCATGAACACAGGCTTGTTTATGAGGCTAAGAATAATTATAAGTCCTTTTTCAGTTATGTTACAAAACTAAAGAAGGATTCACATCACTGCTCAGAAGTTATCAAGTCTTAACAAAATTGTCAACATACTGGCTAACAAGTTTGCTACAAATTTTTCCCCTGAAATTATCATCCTTACCCCAAACATCCTGGAATCGTTTTTCCCCTCTGCTGTCTCAAAGGACCATATTCTTAAAGTGCTCTCCAGGACCAAATATATCTCTTCAGTGAATCCAGACAACATTCCAGGTTGTCTTGCAAGCAGTGTCAAGCAGGTATTTGCTGATCTCCTCATTCAGTTCTTCAACCTAAACTTTGCTACAAACTATGTTCATGATCAGTGGTGCACTGCTGAGATGATGCCCCTTCATAAGGGTGGCCCTACCACTGATCCAATAAACTACAGACCCATTAGTTTTACAAGTCTTGTTTGCAAAACCCTGGAATGCATCCTCACTGACATCATAAACCAGGACATTAAGAATTTAATCAGGCTTGACCTACAAAAATTCTAATTTGTTAAGGGCAGGTCATGCCTTCTCAGTCTTGTGAACGTCTTTGAAAAGATTATTCAGGCCATGGACAATGGTCAATTTGTTCATGCTGTGTACGTTGATCTAGCAAAAGCATTTGGCACTGTACCACATGATAGGATTGTAAACAAGCTAACAGCCTTAAACATAGATCTATATGTGGTAAGATGGAATGTAAACTGGATCAAGGACAGAATGCATGTTGTCAGGGTCAATGATGCCTCCTCAGTAAAGGAAAAATGAACAATGACATTCCATTGTAGTCTGTATTTGTCCCCTATTTTATCAATTATTTCTCTGATTTCAACACTGATAACAATGATCTCTGGCTGATTCATTTCACCTATGATTGCAAGTAGGGTGTTGTTGCCATAGTAACAAATAATATACATTTCTTTCAAGCAGAACTATCACACATTTATACATGGTGCACAGAGGAAATGCTCAGTCTAAATGCTAAGAAATGCAGTATCATCTCCTTTAGAAAAGTAATTGCTACTACCTACTGCATCGGTGACATCCTACTTTCCAATGACTCTGTCATCTGATACCTGAGTAGATGGTTCCTTCTCCGTTAATTACCATATAGCACCCATAGTCAGGAGGTCCTTCTATGTATCACAATTTTAATCACCAATGGTATCTCTTCCAACTCCAAAGAAGTTATTGTTCCCCTGTATTCTGCCTTTGTTACACCTATTATGGAATAAAGGCACCCACTGACATGTATCTCACAAGACATATCAGAAAACTCAAGGATCCCATTATCCAAGACCTCCTTTTCTTGATATGGTACACAGTGCAACCAACCCTAAAACAACAGATCTGAATCTATATTAGGGAATAAATAAAACTAAATGGAGAGAATGTTTCATCCCCTAGTTCCTCCCCCTACTCTGGAATACATTCCCTTGCAGATAAAGCAGTGTGATTGCCTGCCTTCCTTCAAATATAGCTTAGACAATTAGACGGGTACCATAAAACACACTCTGGGACTTACTGGACCTGGCCTCTTTGAAAAGATTAATAGAGCCTGAGGGTTGTTATTCGCAAGGCAGGTGTGGCCTGTAGTCTAATAATCTTGCATTTCCTGTGATTCTTGTAATTCTTGATTTTATCAATGGTATGGAAGTAAATAACTTGATGAACTGCTTTAGTGAGCTGTTATTACCTAGCATGGCCTTGTATGACATAATTCTATACGGTACCGAGTTATTTGTATGCGTTATCCTATTTTTAATACTATCTTGTTCTTTTCCTTTCTGCCTCTTTTGCCAAATCTCAATCCCTACCTTTTTAATAAATGTTTTAGTTTAAAATGTATATTAGGTTCATCGGTTGTTACGAGGCTATCGGCCCTAGGGCCTATACAAGCCTAGCCATAACAATCCCCTGTCTATTTCTTCCCATAATATTTACTTCCCTAGACCCCTGCCTAGCAGGGTGACTGACATGATCCCCAGAGTGAATTTCCTATCTCCCATCCAATTGTCAAGGTTCCTTTTGAAGAGGGCCAAAGAGGCACTCTGCTTGACATGTATGGGCAGTCTATTCCAGAGTCTGGGGAGTCTCTGGGTCAGGAACCTATCCCTCCAGCATGTTTTGTTCATTGTGATGACAAGGTTTAGATCCCTGGAGCTTGTGGCACTGAGGAATTGGGATTTCATTAAGTGTAGCATGTCCAACAGCTCTGGGTTTGACATGGCCTTGTATGTTAAGCAGAGGTCGTTTCTGAGTAGATGATATTGCGACAGAGTATAGCTGGTGTTTTTTAGACGGTAAGCATAGGGCATCTGCTTTAGGCCTGTGATTCTTTTAGTGAGGTATTTCTGCAGCCTTTCCACTTGTTGCAGATGTCTTGAGAGGTACATACCAAATGAGGCATTGTATTCTATAATGGGTTTAATGAGGGAAGAGTACAGTGGGACAATGACCTCCTTTTTTCTGGATGAAAAGCCCTTAGTGATGAGGTGTGCCACACAGAAGGATTTCCTGACTGTTGTGGTGATGTGGTTAGCGAAGGTGAGACCACTGACTACCTGTGTCCCTAAGTCTCTTATCACACTTTCAGTGTTTAGTCTACTCATAGGTTCATAGGTTCATACTAGGCTATCTGCCCTGGGGCAATTATAAGCCTAGCCCGATTCTGTATGGCTTATGCCACCCCTTGATTTGAGTATACTGTGCCCTTTTTAAGGTTTAGTTTACTGTGCCTCTGTCTAATAGTGACACGGGAGTAATCCCTGGGACAAACCTATGATCCCCCATCCACCTATCGAGATTCTTCTTGAAGAGATTCAGTGAGGTGCTCTGTCTCACATGAACTGGAATTCTATTCCAGAGTGAAGGGAGCCTCTGGGTTATGAACCTGTCCCTCCAGCAAGTTCTATTTATTTCTGTGCTGAGGTTCAAGTCCCTCGAGCGTGTGGCTCTAAGGGATTTAGATTTACTGAGGTAAAGCATGTCCATTAATTCTGGATTTGACATAGCTTTGTATGTCAGGCATAGATCACCTCGAAGTAGGCGGTATGCAACTGAGTAGAGCTGGAGTTTTTTTAACCGAGCAGCATATGGCATCTGTTTGAGACCCTTGATCCTCTTGGTGAGATACTTTTGGGGTCTTTCTAATTGCTGCAGGTGTCGGGTAAGGTACATCCCAAAAGGGCATTGTATTCTATGATGGGCCTGATGAGGGATGAACAAAGGGCACGATTACCTCTCTTGATCTAGATGTGAAACCCTTCGTGATGAGGTGGGCTATGTAGAAGGTCTTTCTAACCACTTTGGCAATGTGGTTTTCAAAGGAGAGATTGCTATCAATTTGGGTCCCCAGGTCCCTAATAACTTTCTCTGTACTTAATAGGTTTCCGCCTATGTGGTAATTTGTGGGCACATTGTTTTTGCCAAAGGGTATGACTATACATTTTTTGGCATTTAGCTTTAAACCATGGCGCTGGCACCAGTTATCTGTCTCTGTGAGACCTTTTTGAAGGATGTTTGTGTCAGCTGGAGAGTCGATTATGGCGCCCAGTTTGCAGTCGTCTGCGAACTTGGTGAGCCATAGTCCTCCCACATTTGCCTGTACCTCGGAAAAGTATATACCGAACAAGAGTGGTCCTAGGAAAGAACACTGTGGGATGCCACTTGTGACCGGTTTCCTGTCTGACATGGCTCCAGCAACTCTCACTCTGTGGGTTCTGTCTTTGAGCCAGTTTGCGACCCATCTTGTGACATAGGGGTTTATATTTAAGCTGGATAGCTCATCTATGATGCCCGAGTGGGGTATTGTGTCAAATGCCTTTGCAAGGTCCAGATAGGCTGTATGGACTACCTTCCCTTCATCTATGGCTTTGGTGACTGTTTCGAAGAAGTCAACCAGGTTCAAAAGGCAGGATCTGCCCTTGACAAAGCTGAACTGGGTATGATCTAGTGTCTGTAGGTCCCCAATGTCTTTGTTTATGAGCTCCATGATGATCCTCGCCATAGCCTTGCAGACTAAGCTAGTCAGGCTTATGGGGTGATAGTTTCCAGGGTCCGTAGAGGCTCCATCTTTGTGGAGTGGGACCACTGTTGCTGTACGCCATTCTGTGGGCACATATCCTGTAGTGAGGCTGAGATTGTATAGCTGTTTTATTTGAGGGATTAGTTCCTCTTGGAGTTCATGTAGGACGCAACCTGGGATGCTATCTGGTCCCATGGAAGCAGTGTTTTTTGCTTTGGAGAGGGCAGCCTTCACCTGAGCATCAGAGATGTTTGGGAGGCAGCCCACTGCCGGGATAGATACTTGCTCTTTTGGGGGGGGGGGGTGGAGAAGTTTGCACTGAACCTGTCTGCCAGGATATTGGCGATGTCTTATTTTTTGTCATTTAGAATCAACTCAGAACAAGTCTGGGAGTTGCATCCCAGCTTCCTAACATAACTGAAAAAAGCCTTATGATTGTCTTTGGTGTCCTGTGCAATTTTTCTCTCGAAGCTGGCCTTGGAGGATTTTATGAGGGATCATAATTTTTTGCTAGTACTGATCAGAGATGCTTTCCCTATTAGGGATTTTGCTCTATCATATGTAGCTTCCTCCTTCTGTTGTACAGTTTATTTATGGCAGGGGTCCACCAGACTGGACGCCTGCCTTTGGATAATTGGGTCTTGGTTTTATTTGGGATAGTATGATCCATGCATTCCTGGAGATGTCCGTAGAATGCGTTTATATAGGATTCTGCAGTTTGGGCCATAGTTTCCACTGGCCCTGGGGCCTTGAAGGATTCCACTTCAGTTTTGAGAAGTGAGAAGTTCGCTTTTGAGAAGGTTTTTACTGTGGTTTTCTGGGCAGGGGGTGGGGTCGGGATGTGGACATCCAGTGAAATTAATTTATGGTCTGATCTTACCAATGAGGGATATACTTCTGGTGTGGAGCATAGAGTCCCCATGTTGGTAATGATCAGGTCTAGTATGTTGTCCCCTCTTGTGGGAGTGGTGACTAGTTGTTCCATAGCATTTGAGTTTATAATTTCCAGGAACCTTTGGGCTAAGGTGCTGGGGCTTGAGTAGTGCTCCCAGTCAATGTTTGGGTAGTTGAAGTCGCCCAATATAATGGTGTTCGGAGAGATCTTCATGTTCTCCAATGTTTTCAGGAAAGCCGAGTGGGATTCCTGACTTTGAGAGGGTGGTCTGTAGGATGCTATAAACTGAAAAGCAGTCTTGCCCACTGTTAGTTGCACATGGATGGTCTCCGATACTTCGTGCAATGCCACTAACCTGGAGGTCTGGATATCCTTGATAAATATGGAAACTCCTCCTCCTTTTGTGGTTCAGTCTGGGTTTTGGGGCCAAAAAGCATGATATGAGGTATAGCCTGGTAGTGCTGGGGTGCTCTCTGGTGCCTTGAACCAGGTTTCTGTCACTGCACAGATATCGATGTTCTCCATACTGAGGAGAGCTTCGAGTGCGTGCATCTTGAGGTTAAGACTTCTGGCGTTAAGCAGCATTACCCTTAGTTTCTTGTTCCTTGTGCTGTCTATGTGGGTACTGCTACCTATGTGGTAATTCACGGGTACATGCTTTTTCCCAAAGGGGATAACTATACATTTATTGCTATTGAGCTTAAGCTCATGGCTCTGGCACCAAGCATCTGTTTCTGTAAGGCCCTTTTGTAGAATATCCACATCATTTGGGGATTCACTAATGGCTCCCAGTTTGCAGTCATCTGCAAATTATGTTAGCTAGAGTCCCTTACTGTTGGCCTGTACTTCAGAGAAGTAAATGCCAAACAGGAGCGGTCCTAGGACCGAACCCTGAGGTACTCCACTTGTCTGGAGCTGGATATGGAGTCGGCTACATTTACAGTATGGGTTCTGTTAGTAAGCCAGTTGGCAAACCATCGAGTGACACAGGGATTAATGCCCGGCTTAGTAAGTTTATCTATGATTCCAGAGTGAGGGATGGTGTTGAAGGCCTTACCTCATCCGCAGCTCTGGAGATTGATTCAAAGAAGTCAGTCAGGTTCAGGAGACAAGATCGGCCCTTCACGAACCCAAACTGGGTGGGGTCCAGTGCAGGTTACCAATGTCTTTGTCTTAAGTTCCCCACAATAATACATTCCATGGCATTGCAGATCAGGCTCATCAGACTGATGGGGCGGTAGTTCCCAGGATCCAAGCTGGACCCCCCCCCCCTTGTGGAGTGGGATAACTGTAGCTGTGCACCACTCAGTGGGCACGAAGCCTAAGGTGAAGCTATGATTAAATATGACACCTACGTGAGGTGCCAGTTCATTTTGTGGTTCATGAAGTACACAGCCCGGGATGTCATCTGGTTCCATGGATGCTGTATTTTTAGCTTTGGAGAGTGCAGTTTTTACCTGTGTGGCCATTATTACCGGAATTTGGCAATCATTCGGTATTGAGATAAGCCCTTTAGGGGGTGAAGTTGGCACTAAATCAGTCTGCCAGGATATTGTTAATATCCTTGGGATCAGTATATTTAATGCCATTCTGTTGTAACTCAGAGCAGATCTGAGCATTGCCATTTAGATTCTTGACATAGCTTTAGATTGTCTTTGGAATCTTTGGCAATTTTATTTTCATAACTAGATTTGTTGGATTTTATGAGGGATCTCAGCTTCTTATTGAGGCTGGTAAGGGAGTTTTTTGCATCCTGGGATTTTTCTCTATTCTGCAACAGTTTCTTCCTTTTGTTGTAAAGTTTGTTTACGGCAGGGGACCACCAGATTGGCTTCCATTTTTTGGAGGAGAGTCTTGGTTCTATTTGGGATGGCACGATTCACATTGAAGCTTATTTAATGAAACATTTGCAAGGTAGATGCAATGTCTTAACATAAATTGAATCAGTTTTGTGCCATCTGCTGTGCTGTTTTTTCACTACATGTTATACAACTCAAGGATATAAATCAAGCAAAGTAGCCAATCAGAATCATTAAGTAAACATTTCAGTACAGGGTTAAGGCTGTGGGCTATTAATGAGCTGCTTCCTGTGATACAAGGTTTGATTCCCTCAGCCTTCATTTGTCATCTGTGTGACCTTGAGCAAATCACTTAACCAGACAGTGCTTGAGGGCAACAAGGAAATTTGAACTAGGCTCCTTAATGGTCTTTTAAACTGTATGGCTGGGAACTATCTATGAACCTAGGATGTTTCGGTGAAATGTTCAATAGCAAAGCAAAAAGCAGACTGACAGATCTAGGCTTCATGTCCATGCTAACTCATGAGACTTATGTAAAATAACTCTTTTGCAATAATAAGCTAAAATAAAGCTTAATGCTACTATCAGTCCAAAATCATTGCGTAAAATAGAAAGGAAATTAATATAGTTATACAGAGATACAGATATCAATAGAGATATAGAAATACATGATATAGCTATAGATATAGAGGATTATAAGTGGGTTGCCAATCATAAACTGCTTATTATGTGTTCAAGACATGGATGTCAAGAAACTAATTCAGGTGAATCTTGGCATCCATATTGAGAACACATAATTAAGGGTTATGATCACAGATCTGATCATAATTCT
This sequence comes from Protopterus annectens, assembly GCF_019279795.1. Taxonomy (NCBI): domain Eukaryota; kingdom Metazoa; phylum Chordata; order Ceratodontiformes; family Protopteridae; genus Protopterus; species Protopterus annectens. Next base: position 547,873,779 of record NC_056725.1, on the reverse strand, counting down.
TTTAGCGCACAGAGATTAATCTCCTCCATGTACTTCTGTCAACAGGAAAAAAAGATCTAAGTGTTATGCCACCTTTCAAAGCTATGAAGCATTTACAAGCACTGCCAGAAAGTCTAACTCAATGTAACTCAGTCTGTTATGTTTACAATCACCTTCCATGGCTCTCAACTGTTCATATTTTTGCCTAATATGTTTGGTCATTTCCTCATAAAATATGTGGTTTGCTGATAACTCACTGAGGACTGAAGACACTAAATAATGACAGATGTGGGAGTTTCAGACTTTGTATCCTTCAGAAAATGCAGGGGAACATAAATCCTATTAGTCATAGGTTCATAGGTGTGTACTAGGTTAACAACTGCTAGGTCCTTTTTAAGCCTAGCCATGCATCTCAAATCTCTGACAAGTTCTGGTACCCTTGTTAAGTATAAGTAGGGGCTTGGGAGATGAAATATTTACAAGCTGCCTTTGTCTGTTAAAGACATAGGAGACCAAAACAGGGCTGAATTTTCTGTTCCCCATCCAGTTGTCCAAGTTACAACTGAATTGGGTTAGGGAGCAATTCTGCTTCACATCGATGGGGAGCCTGTTCCAGAGAAGGGTAGTGTCTGAGATACATACCAGTCTCTCCAACAGGACCTATTTATATCTCAGGCAATGTTTAAGACTTTAGAATGGGTAATTTTGGTGCTGTTTGTTTTGCAGATATGCAGGAGGTCCATCAGGGTGGGGTCTGACAATGCCTTGTATGCCAAGCATAGATCTCTTCTCAACAAATAGTAGGAGACAAAATACAGTGATATGACCTTGAGGCAGTCTGCATTGTATTATTTTAGTGGGGATCCTCTGTGGATGTTCTAGTTGTTTGATACATCTGGTTAGGTACATACCAAGGGGGAGCATTGTACTCAATGATAGGTCTAATGAATGCCGAATACAGTGGAACAATGCCCTCCTTGGACCTAGATGCCATACCTTTCTTTATAAGTTGCATAACATAGACTGATTTCACACTACTGTAGACATATGATGGTCAAAGTCTAGGTTACTGTCTATGTATGTCCCCTAGCCCCTAACAAGTGGGTCATTTCTTAGGAGTGTGTTGCTAATATGATAATTACCAGGGGTGAATGACTTCCTGAAGGGTACTATTATGCATTTCTTGCCATTTACTTTTAGTCCATGGCTCTGACACTAGTTATTTATCTGTGTCAGCCTTACCTGGAGAACATCTGCATCAGTGGGAGAGACTATGACTGCTCCTAATTTGCAGTCATCTGTAAATTTAGTCAGACAGAGGCCATACTGACATTGGCCTTGACTTCAGAGATGTAAGTACCAAAAAGGAGCGGTTCCAGGACCGATCCCTGAGGGACTCCACTTGTGACTGGACTCCTTGTAGAAGTGGACTCTCTAATTCTAACTACCTGGGTCCTCTCTGTGAGCCAGCTGGCTATCCACTGGCTGATAATAAGGGTTTATATTTAACCTCTTGAGTCTGTCAACAATACCAGAGTGGGGTATTGTGTCAAATGCCTTGGTTAGGTCAAGTTAGGCAGTGTGAACCATTTTGCCCTCATCCATTGTTTTAATGACCTTCTCAAAGAAGTCCACCAGGTTGAGTAAGTATGACCTGCCCTAAACAAAACTAAATTGGTTGCATCCAGTGCCTGGAGGTTATTTCATTATTGATCATTTCCATGATAATTCTTTCCATGGCTTTGCATATGAGACTAGTGAGACTTTTTGATCTGTAGTTTCCAGGGTCTATAGATGGCACACCTTTGTGCAGAGGGAAGACTGATGCTATTCTCCATTCGAGAGGCACAAATCCTGTTTGGAGGGGCCTGACAGGTCATGTTTCATGTTTTTTAGGAGGCATCCTAGAATATTGTCTAGACCCATTGATGCAGTGTTCTTAGAGAGAGCATTAAGGACCTGTCTCCTAGTGATAGTTGGAGGAGTTATATTTGATACTATTTCATGAGTGGAAGTTGAGGGTGAGAGAGGGGTAAAGTTGGAGATGAATTTGTTGGCCAATATGTTTGCTATATCTTTTGGCTCAGTATAGGTGGCTCCATTAACAATGAGTTCTGCACAAAATTATGTATTGCCTTTCAGGCTTGAGGAAATAGCTAAAGAATGCCTTGTGGTTGTCCTTGGCCTGGGACGCTAAAGTTACCTCATTTGGCTTTGGTAGACTTTATTTGTTCTCTGAGTTGTTGGTTTAGTTTGAGGAAAGTGCTTTTATCCTACTGGGTGCTGCACCACCTTATTTTTGCCATGATTTTCTTCCTTCTGTTAAACGGCCTATTGATGTTGTGATTCCACCAGGTTAGCTTGTTTTTTGAGTCAGTTCTGTACTTCTTCCTACGGGGTACAGCTGTCTCTATGCAGCTATTAACATTTGTATATAGAGTTTTGTGAACAGCTCTTTGTAGACAACAGTGTGCTCATGGTTTATGGGGGCTTGAAATTTTGCCAAGTTATCACTTAACAGTATGAAGTTAATCTTAGAGTAGTTCCTAAACATGCCATGGTTAGCCGGGGTTCCATGTTTTATTTTTACTTCAAAGGAGACCATTTTGTGGTCTAACCTTACCAGAGAAGACATTACACTAGGGGGTGTGTGGCACTGTCCCAAATTAGTGAAGACCAGATCCAGTATGGTTGCAGCCCTAGTTGGTGTATTGACAATGTGGTCCAGGAAGGTTGTGTTTACAAAATCCAGGAATCACTGCTGCCTGTACATTTGGTGTCATATATGATTCCCAGTTAATAGTGTGGTAATTAAAGTCACCCATGAATATGGTATTGAGGTAGATGGTGAGTGCTTCCACTAAGCTTAAATACATGTTATGGGTTTCCTGGATCATAGAGGGGACCTGTAGCTTACAAGGAAGTGGTATTGGATTTTACCTATGGTGATTTGAACATGTAGATGCTCAAGTGCATTGCCCTATTTCACCAGCCATGAGATATATTTATTTTTTTATTTAAACTGAGGCACCACCACCTTTAGTCCCTTTTTGTGTAGTAGCTTGTGTAAATCTGTGGAAAGCATTACAGCCTTGCACAGACATCAACATTCGCTAGTGTGAGGAGAGGTTGTAAGGAGTTGAGTTTTTTGTTTAGACTCCTTGCATTGAGCAAGAACACCTTTATATTATCTTGCTTTTGATTTGCTATCTCAGAAGTAGTTTTCGTTTGGCATTGCCTAAAAAAGGCACCTTGAGAGAGGACAATATTTTAGCTAATATTCAAAAGTCTAGAGTGGTGAGATGCAGACCATCCCTGGCAAAGGAGCGTGATCTGTTTACCATCTTCTTCCATGCTGGCAAATATTGCATCCCCTTAGAAAGACACTAGAACAAAGCCAATTAGTCATCTTCTGTTCGTATTGTGGTATCATCCTCGGATAAGGTACAATGCTGTCAATGCTAGGTTTATACCAGCCTTGGGCACATATTCTGGGAGCTGCATGACGCCTGTCTTCATATAGTCTGGGAAGGTATGTCTCAGATCCTTTACACCCAAATGGACTATGGCTAAGACATACTGGTACTTGTGGTCCAGTGACCTGAGTGGATGCATAATGTGATGGATCCTGGCCCCTGATAAGCAACTAACCATGACTCTCTCCTTACTCAGCCTGGTATGAGGGATATCATTGGGTTTCATGGAGTCTCCAATGACCAGAATGTTGGATTGTGTTAGTGACTTGCCTTGTGGGCTTAGCAGTAGAGGCTCCATGAGATGTGTCTGTATGTGTTGATGTTGGTGATGCTTTGAAATAATGCATTTGGGGCCGTTGAGGGCATTTGCTATATGTGCTTCATCTAGGAGGTCTTTGGGGTTTATAAAGGTTACATTTTAGTGCCTCAGTATATGTGGATCTATGTGTCTGCTTTAAACTGTATGCAATGGGTGCAGCATGTGCACTACTGACAACCTGATTGACATTAGGAATGCTTTTATGTGATAGCTTTGCCTCCAGTGACAGTACATAAATACATTTCTCACATACTATATCAGTTTGTTCGAGGATTAACTGGTTGTCAGTAAACCTGAGGCAATTTCTACATTGCCTCAGGATGCCCATATCCAGCACGCTGGTAATGGGGATAGTGATAAACTTCATCCCCATGGCAGCAGGTGCTTTTTTTGTTGCTTATACGGTTGCAGTAAAAATATAAAGTAATGCAAGGAGTATCTGGTTTGCAACCCTGGAGGTAGTGCTTGTCACTTCAAACTAGTTGCCTTGGGTGCAGCTAGGTATTGGCAAAATTTCAAGATGTTTTTACAAGAAAAATGTCAACTCAAGGTGCATGCATCTGTACAGGACACTGCCAAACACGTGAAGGGAAACTAAGTAGTAGATCCTGATGATTTATAGATGAAGTACTTAGGAAGACATTCTAAAGTTAGGTTAGACAGCAGCAAACCAAGCAGTACTTACTGAAAAGAAAGAATTAACTTTGTCTAGAATGATGCAAAGAGGGAATTCACCTGAATGGCTTCTGCTAGTGCTGGTATCACCATAGCTTCATGCTGCTGAGCTACAATGCTCTTTTGCTTCTGTTCTCACCAGAAAAAAAACAGTAGTACCAATCCCAAGATGAGAAGCAGGCCACAGGCTCTTTGGTGATGTTCAACAGTCTTGCCCCAGATGATGCAAGGTTCTGTAGGTTTGTTGTAGCCTTTTCCTGGTAGACACCTTGAATATCAACCAGGTCAGTCAGGAAGGTCCAACACAGATGCTCACTACCCAATAAGAAAGAGTCAGAAGTCAATGCACTCTGTTCCTTCTCACCAGGAACAAAATATAAGCTCAAATTCGAAGCTGGCACCTATGAAGTAGTTATTAGGCTTTCTGGTGATTATCAGTCTCCAGGAAATAATGTCGCTGTGCTCCTTCTCTCACCAGGAGCAAAACAGAAGCACTAATCCCAAGATGACTACTGACAGGCAGAATATGGGCTTTCCAATAATTGGTAGTCTTGGACTAGATATCCTAAGAGTTGCAGTATGTACTAAGCAGTTAGATATGAAAGAGGGGGCAACTTAAGCTTTAGCTACCTAAGTGAAGAGCCACTAATTCTAAAACAGCAAGATAGATTGGAAGTGGGTAGGCACTTTGTATTCTGACTCTGAAGAATACAGTGGGATAGTCAATAAATTTAAATAGCTGAATGGGAGTGATTTCACAAATAGCCAATGAAAGAGGAGAAGGAAGGAAATATGTGGTCAAATTAAGATAAGAGGCAGGCAACTAGAAAGACAGTTGAATTTAAAAACACAACAGCACCAGGATGGGAGAAAATTTAATCTCTGTGTGACTCACCAGAGACACAGCTGTGGTCTTGTTCCTAGCTTTAACATGCAATTAAAAGCAGAATACAATAAAATGAAGAAAATAAACCACAATATACAAAACTGGTGGTGGCAATGAAGCAATACAAAATATAAAATACAGGAAAGCAAAAACTAACATTTGCCTCACAGAGAGCAGAGTCTGAGTGAGCTTTCCTAGTAAGTTTATAAGAGGAAGTCAGGGATCCATTACTGGCACAGACAGCAAGGGAAAATACATTGTTACTGCTGTTTGCTGGTCAGTACTGGCCGAGCTGACTTCCTAGTACAAGACCTGACCTTAACAAGTTAAGCTGAGGGTGCTTATCATTTGTTTACATTCGGTTTCACACTATAGAAGTGCTTAACTGAGTTGTCTTTTTTCCAGATATCAGACCATAATCACTGCACTCCACTGACTACTAGCATGTAACTGTACATTTTCAGTGAACTCATAAATATAAAAAATCAGGAATCAGAGAGAGCACTGCAGTTTATCACATCTTCTTTTGTTGGATCTTGAAATTTCACTTACATTAGATTTTCTTTTCATGTTGTCAGTATTTTATTATGTCAGAACTTGCTTAGTCACAGGTATTGCACTTTAATATGAGGTTGCATGACTTGGAAAATATATATATATATATATATATATATATATTTTTTTTTTTTTTACAAAACAAATAAACTTAACTTTTGTTGTTTCTCCAAGTTTGTGTAACTTTGTAGATAGATTGTTTATGTGTGTGTGTGTATGTATGTATATATATATATATATATATATATATATATATATATATATATATATATTTAAAGAGAGAGATCATGGGGGCAGCACTATATCAAGAGGTGTAAGGGGGACTGTTAAATACTGTATTATGGTGTTTGTGGGGTTTTGAACTGTGATTTTTGAGGTTCTCTGTTTTGGTTTGTATAAGTAGTAACAAAGATATGCTAAATTCTGGTTCACTTTCTAGCAACAGGATAGTATGGGAATGAGAGTCAGATGACCAGATGCATGTGATGTCATTCTGTAATCCAGCACTGAAATGATGTTTTAATACTAGAGGAGACAGAAGTCTCAGGGCAGTCTGTTTTTGAAACCTGACCAGGAAGGAAGACCACTTACCCACTTCATCTTGCCTTGCTTTAGTAAGTAAACAGGGAAGAGTAATTCTTTATATCAGTCAGGAAAATAGAGTGAGATTAGTTAAGTATTGTTTTTCTTTATGTGTATGAATCTTTCCATTGGTGTTATTTTTAATATTTCCCGTGACTGAAACTCTGGTATTTATTGTAAATAGATATTTAGCATTTTCATGTTCTTTTTTATTTATTATTAAATAAATTAAACTTTTAATAAGTGTGGCTGGTATTTTAGAGAATGTTTTAACCTTTGAGAGTACTTACATTTATTTGGTGACACTGTGGCCACTCCTGAAAGCCTTGCTGCAGGGTTCCTATTACCTGATTGAACATTTAGGTTAACAAATACCTAAATGTTGAACTGGTAATAGCCAAAGCAAAAAAACCCCCAAACAGACAATTTAACACAGGGAAAGAATTCCCTTGGGTGTTATGCAGATTTTGCTCCTTTCCCCACTGTAGAGCGATCTCAGAGTTGGTATATTTAGTTAGCGGGGGATGTGACATGCAAGGCCTCCCACTTCATTTTGGTTTAAAAATGTTTTTTTTTGAGTCAGAGGGAATACATTCCCTACATTAAATCGGCCATTCACTGTTTTAATTTTTCGATATTACCAGGTCGACGTTTCAGTATTCGCTAACCTAAATGTTCGATCGGGTAATATAGATCCTTGCTGCACTGGTCAAGCACTACTATTTGTATTAGTATTAATTTTACTCAGTATAATTAGGTACCCTTGTAAGAGCCTTAAAGTAGCTGGCTTTGAAGTGTTTTGGTGGTAATACTTACCTTATAGCCTGAGCAGAAGGGGGCATAGCTGGTAAATCTGTGCCAGCCTTTCCTGTGTGTGTGAAAGTCATATCTCAAAGAGTGTGTGTGGTTCAGCTACTTGGAGCAGGGACACAGAGCACTGGTGTCACACAGGGGGTGGTGGAGGACTTGGCTTGGAACACTCAGATGAGGACTCAATTCTATAGCTGGGTCAGTTGGGAGTCTTACTGGGGGCCTGGATAGAGAGAGGTAAACCCAGTCCCAGGACTGAGTGTGTTCCCTGTGTGCTCTTAGGGGAAACTGTGCATGGTGCAGAGAACTGCTTCTGAAAGTACTGTGTGTATCCATTTTTGTTCCAAGTGAACATCCTTTTACAGTGTCAGTGGTGAAGATTAAGGCTCCTTGATTACTGGCCTAAAGCAGAGACGTCACACCATTCATTTGGTCAAATATCTGTTCATGAAATTTTCAGTTAATACTGTGCTCTTCTTGCTGACGTGCTAGAGAAATTTGGAATCTGTGCAAAACTGGCTGCTGTCAGAATGACTGAATGACTGCTTGCACCATGTTCAAGGTTTGCCTGAATACAACTGCATTTGCATCTTCTATAATCACCCCCCCCCCCCCCGGCAGATGAATCTCACTAAGTCAATGCTGCTTTCTACAAGCTTCTGTTATTTAGTTCCTACAAGATTTATTTCCTTGTGGTGTACTTTAGACATTAAATTATGATACCTTTTCTGTTTTGTCTGCAATGTCTAAAATACAAGACATCAAGCCCCTTAAACACTTAGCAATAATAAACCTTGTTATAATCATGAGCACATTAACAAAATGCTTAGGATTGTTCTCCAAAAAAAGAGTTTAAGATCTTGGTCAACCAAGGCACAAAATTTGAATTTGTTTGCATATAGTTTCAGCTTGCTAACAAAGAATGAGGTTCTGCAGCATTTAAAACATAGCATTATGATGGTATTTGGTTATTCAGTCAAGTCTGATCTTTGCTGCAGGGCATCAACCTGTAAATAATTAAAAACAAGCATGGGAAATAAAACTTATTTTAAAGACTGATATTCAGAGCAAAAACACTTCCTGCTTCTTGAGCAAACTCTCTAGAGGGTTTGTTATTTTTCATTGCTTTTGCTGATTAATGTTCTGCTGTACTATGCAGTATTGTGCCAACAGCCCTAGAAGTTCCATTTTTACAGGATATGCACAATGGGAAAGTTTTAACGTTTAGCTAGCCACTACTTTTTCTTCACATCCTTCTAAATATAATGCACTGTACTGTGCAGCATTTAAATAATGTGCTGCCAGTATGCTGTGATGCATATTTTAGGTTCAAATTATAACTCACTATACTGCAATGCTCGCCGTGTTTAGTTATTGCAGGTGACTTTTTACTGCAGAAGCACTGCTTGTCATGTTGTATGTGAAGCATTGTGATTTGTAGTCACTTATCTTGTCTAAAGATTTAAGGTTATCCATACTATTCTTTTACAAAGTTTCAGCTGAGCTGACCAGCTAATGTCTTCTTGACTAATCTCTGGTTATTTTACATTCTGATTATCATTGATATGACGGTTAAAGTACTAAACAGAGTTGTTTTTATCACTTGATTATAGTTTCTCTTTAACTTCATTGATTTCCTGTGCACTTGCAGTTTTTTTTAACTTTAATTTACTGCACATTCACCTTTTAACTAAGGTATATGTAAAATGACTCGTGTATATAAATCCACCTGTTAGTGATACACTTATTTGACTTCTGAGGTCACTGTGGAATCATTTTTATCATCCTCTTAAATATCCTAAAGCTAACAATTAAACAGGCAATGGTCTATTGACAGTATTTGTTAAAATATATTTAATTATAGCATGCCCCTGATGTCTTAGCATAGTGAATCAAATCATATACATGCAGATGTATTTGAATTCTTAAGGCAAGTGATGTCCAGCCTCATCCTGGTCCAAACAGTATTGTATGCAAGAAATTAATAATTACCCACAGAGTTCTCTGCTATAAAGTTGGTAGCCGTTTATGTGAGTTTACAATAACCGTGGATGATACCTGAATCCAGGAAACATCTTAACATTAGTTGCAGACATCTATAATCTGAAATTATTTGCCATTTTTGTAACTATCACTTGGTTTAAGAATAATCTGAGATATGAAAAACTGTTGATCTGTAGAATCTCTGTTTTGCCCATCTTGAATTGTGAATTAAAATATCCGTTTTCATAATGACTAGTTTTATTGCCTCCTGCAGCCATATAGGTCTTACTAATAAAATTAAGACACTTTTTCATTCATGCTGTTCTAGGAACAATCTTAGTACTTAAGGTATCATTTTCCACCATCATTGCACACCATTTACAAATTCCTGGATCTGCCACCGAGTATGGTGGTATAACTGTCCAAAAGTATTTCACACCTTTTGCATCACATCATATGCAGCCAGCTGCAAGTCCATAGCTGTGTAATGTAAAATGTTAAACAGAGTTCTGTTCCCAGTTTGTCTGGAAATATGATTCAGCAACTGTAACAAATGTCATTGTGTATCCCAGCAGCTAAGAATGATATATGCCTCTGTTAACTATGCAGGAGTCATCATGCAGAGAATCATGTTGGAAGGACCCTACTGTTTGTTTTGTCCATCTTCAACAAATGGGAATCTATGCCCCCACAAGGCAGTTACAACCATGCCACCATTCTGTCCAGTAAGAGATACATGACATGGATCATGCTAGCAGGTGAAATGCTTAGACCAGTAGGTGTGCAGTCTTGTGTATTATCTAATATATTTATCTGTTTTATGGAAGGTCAGCTACAGTTGACCAGTGCCACACATGTCCTGCCAGGGTGGCAGTAGTCAAATGGCATTAATGCAGTAATTGCAGAAGTTTCTGCTCGCCTACACTCACACATCTTGTCACATCCAACTATTGTTTAATGGCATATATGTGCAAGCCAGAAAGCATACATCACAGTAGTAGCTGCAGGCATATTGTATCCCCTGCCATCTCAAGTATCACATAAACAAACAGTGTTTATACTGACTGTGTGCAAATGTACATGTGTATGACAGTAGCAAATATCACTCTGTAGTTCATCTCAGTCCATGACAGGCAGGTAACATGCCTTTGACATGTTGATAGATATGTCAAGTCAATGTTGTGATATACAATAGTTATCGAAACCCCCCAAATGCTGTCATTGTACACATGCAAGACACATGTTGCCATAACCTGTTCACATCACAACAGTGCCATAGCAACAGGTCTACATAGGTTCTACTGCTGTACCACATAGCAGTAAGGATTTATACACAGACAAAATGCCTCAGACCACTATAGATGTATATGCTACCATCCATACATCTCCACAAATCAATTCAGGAATCAGGGGTTACAGGTAAAAATAATTAGAGGTGAAGTCCCATTATCAGGAGTCATTTTGTGATACTGGTGCTACTCAAGATGTTATACAAAGTTTTGTCATTGAAATATACTTTCTGAAGAACAAGAGATTTAGTGATTGCAGTCCTCACTCTTTTGTTACAAAATCAACACATTTATACGATGAAAGAGCAGCCAATATCAATAACATCTAGAGACCTGAGGGATCCCTCGAAGAGCATTACCTAACCAAGTTCTGTATTTACATGGCTGTGTAAGTAAAAAGTATCTGCAATCATACCCCTCCACACACACACACTCACACACTCTCACACTCTCTCACACACACACACACATTACTTATTTGGTTGTGTTCTGACATATGAACATACAGTATTATGAAAATACCTAACGATGTGGTGAAATATGTTGCTTATTTCTGTTTGCACATTCCTAGTCAGAGAAGTGAAAAATGCATTCAGGTTAGGTGCAGCATGAATTGGGGCTCTGCAGTACATTGTAGGTTGATATCTTACTGACATCACATTAGTGTTATACTGAATTACATGTCATGATGTAACTGTGAAGGGAGGCCAGCACCGACAACTGGCCTGTGCCACACATATGTTCAGCACCAGCTCAGCTATGTTAATGCCTACATGTTACACAATATAACTGTCATAGGAATTACTTCTTGTAGTTTATTGTATGTCATGCCCATGAATGAAACCCCACTGGAGAGTACCAGCCATGTATATAAGGGTATTTGGGGATCTTTCCCAGGCATGTCGTAAACTAAACAGGAGAGTTGTATTACTGAGCCTTTACTCCACATATTCATTATTGCACAGCAACACATCACACATATCCTTTGCTGGATGCACTGCAGTTAGCCATCACAGGTTTTGTCATGCAGTCTTTATGTTGTTAGCACAGTACCATGTATGTCTGCAGCAACAGGGTGATGTTTCCATGTTTCTGCATATATATATATATATATATATATATATATATATATATATATATATATATATATATATATATATATATATATATATATGTGTGTGTGTGTGTGTGGTGCCCTACATGTACAGATAATCTCATGTTAGGCAGAGCATGGCCATGTCATGTGACATACATTTTCACATATGTGTGTGTGTGTGTGTGTGTATATATATATATATATATATATATATATATATATATATATATCTATATATATATATATAGTCATGTTCCTGCTGCATATGTGCAATAACCACTGCAATGCATATCAAAACTGCAAATTTGAGTGGAAAAACATGGGCATACTGTACATGTTCTGGAAGTAATTACTGTTATGTATATATATATATATATATATATATATATATATATATATATATATATATATATATATATGTATATATATATATATATATATATATATGTGTATATACAGGTGCAGTGTACTGTATTTGTTAGCAAGCTAGATGTGAGTGATATTTATATTGTTTTACAAGCCACTGACATTTGTGCAGGAGATGTAATCATTAAACACCTGCATTAGTTTCCTTAGCAAGCTGAAAAGTCTGACATATATGCTAGCACTGTTCATTACTTTGCTACTGTAGTTCCCAGAATCTTTCTAGTGTTTTGACTCCCATCTGCCTTACATATGCACAAATGCAAGATAATACCATCCAGCCTGGATGTGCTCCTCTGAGCATGGCCATGTAGAACAGGTTGAAAGTTAGCAGACTGCATGGGGGGGGGGGGCATATATGGTCTTCTGTAGTACCTGGGTCAGCCCAAACCTCCCAGTCTTAAGCAAATGTCTCCGAGATGTTTGTGATTCTGGCTGGCTTGATGGAAGGAGCTATGATCCAAGAAGGGCCAGGTCACTTGGAGATCCAGACAGAGAAGATGTATCACATGTATGATGCCAACTCTCCTTTCCTGGGGAATAATTTTTTTTCTGTCACAGGTGCTCTTTTTTGCACAGATAGAAGGCCAAAGTCTTCCAAGAATGATCCCCAATACCTCTACCCAAGTTTAAAAAGCCCTTTGGGTTAAGGATTTTTGTTAAAAAATGTTGTGACCTTGACTGATTTAGTTATCCATGCTGCATTATAGGGTATCAGTGAGTATGACCAGCTAGAGAGCATATTGTCCAACAATAAAGATGAAAAATCTCAATCAGCCAAATCAAAAATAATGTGAAAGATCCTAGACACAGAAATAATTCAAAAAGGTCTGTCAAAGAAAATAACACAAGAATTCCTCTGAGGTCCTCAGTTTTGTTTTTAATCCTTTTTATTTCAGGTTCTGCTTACAGGATGGAGAAGTGCTGTTCAGTGAAATACAGTGGTTAGTGTTGTCACTTATAAACAGAAATCTCACAGTAGGTGTGAGTGGTGTCTGGGTTGTGACCCTTCCTGATTGCTCTAAATGGGAAGTGGGGGTTTTACCAATCTCCTAAATTGTGGGTGTTGTCCTTCAGTGGGTCAATATAGTGTCATATTCCACCTCAGGCTGTGGGGCTGTTTCATACTGTTACCAATGTATTTCATTTGACAGGTTGGGGGGTGGCAAGTGAGGTTGTGTCCAGAGGAGGGAAAAACTGGTTCTGTGCTTTCACCAAAAGCTGCATCAGATTCATCCTAATCTAAAAAAAAAATAGTTCCAAGACACTCTCCATAACATAGAAAATCAAGAAATGTCTAAAAATGCTCCTAAAAGCTAAACAAAAGCATATATCACGATAATCATCCGTTCCATTCCTAATTGCATTGTTCTGGAGCTGGGTCTACTGGTGGAGGTGGAGTCACCAGTTCTTACAAAGTGTGTTGTGTTGATGAGCCAATTGGCTACCCATCTAGTAACATAAGAGTTAATCACTATCTGGGAGAGTTTCTCAATGATGCCAGAGTAAGGAATTGTGTCAAAAGCCTTGGCAAGGTAAAGATAGGCTGTGAGCACTGTCTTACCTTAGTCTATGGCTTTTGTGACATTCTCAAAGTCATCTACTGGGTTTAATAAGCATGATCCACCCTTAACAAAGCCAAACTCAGTTGGGTCCAGCATCTGGAGGTCACCTATGTCCTTGTTAAGGTCCATGATAATTATTTCCATGGTCTTGCAGATAAGGCTGGTTAGACTTATAGGTCTGTAGTTCCCAGGGTCAGTTGATGGCCCCTCTTTTCTACAGGAGGATCACTGTTGCTGTTCTCCATTCTGCAGGAACATAGCCAGTTTTCAACTATGATTAAAGAGAATGTCACGTGAATCCACTAGGTCTTGTTTTAGATTGTTTAGTAAACAATCTAGGATATTATCTGGTCCCATTGATGACAGTGTTTTTGGCCTTGGAGAGCACAGAGATGACCTGTTCTCTAGAGATACTAGGCAGAAGGCTGGTGTCAGGTTTACTTTGGGATATGGTAGATGGGGTTAGGGGGATGGAGGTTGTACTGAATCTGTCAGCCAGTGGATTGGCCATATCTTCCAGTGTAATATGAGTGGTCCCATCTGCAACCAGTTTGCCACATAGCTGGGCATTCCCTTTTAGACTTCGGATGTAGTTAAAGAATGCCTTTATGATTATCCTTGGCTAGGAATGTGATTTTAGTTTCATAATTTGCTTTAGAAGACTTTACAAGATCGAATTTTTTTGTTTAGGCTTAAGATGTAACTCTTCCTCTGCAGAGTGATAGTCCTCTTGCTTTTGGAAAACAGTTTCTTCCACTTGTTATATAATCTGCTTATACTTGAGGTCCACCACGGTGGTTTATTTTTATAGGAAGACCTGGTTTTGATCTGGTCAGGTACAGAAGAGTTTATGCAGTTTCTTAAGTGTTCATACAGGTCATTTGCTTACATTTCTGCATAGTGATCATTGATATTGAGACTGCGGGCAGTATGAAGCTTTTTATACCATCGCTTAGTAAGCTGTAGTAAAGCTTTGGTGAAGTTTTTTATAATTTTTGTTCCTGTGAGGGTGTCAGTTCCAGTAGTTGCTTCAAACAACACTGATTTGTGGTCTGACCTAACTAGGGAGGGCATCACGCATGATGAAGTACAGTGACCCCGCATGTTGGTGAATACTATGTCCAGAACATTAGAGCCCCTAGTGGGGGTGCAAACTATCTGCTCCAGATAATTTGTGTTAAAGTCCAGAAACCTCTGGGTGAGCATGTTTTTCTCATGTATGTCCCCCAATCTATTGAAGGATAGTTGAAATTTCCCATGAGAGCACCCCAGTCATGCAAGGCTACAATGCCTTCCACATGTTCAGACCTCAAAATCAGCATGAGGGAACCAAAGGTGGACGTGTATCCACACACCTTAGTCATGGGAAATGGCTAGTGATCCCCAGAACCAAATGAATTAAGGAAGAATTTGTTAAAGGCTTGGCCCATAGATCTCAAAACCCCCATAGTATATGGGGTGACAGGATAAGCATGTCCCTATGTGGGAAGTGCAACATATCTGAGGTCTAAAGGAGTCCGCCATGCCACAAGGCTGGAAGGGGGCCATGCTGCTGCAGCTGGAGACTATTAATCTCCTTGAACAAATGCTAGAATTCCTAAGGGCGCCCGCAGGCAGGTGCAAGGGAGTGCACTTGCACCCCCCCTGGATTTTCTTAATTTATCTGTGATGATGCATTGAAATAAAAAAATGTACTGGCAAAACCGCACATTTTTCGATTTCAACTTACTTTTTTTTTTTTTTTTCACATTAAACCTGCATCGTTCAGAGGTTTGGAGGAGATGCCATTGGAGGTTGCAGTCATATGATGCATATGATGAGTCTCAGTTCCTCCTCAAACTGCATCTCCCTTTCCGACCATAGACAGTTGTGTAGAGTTATCCAGATTAACAGTGGCAGCGAATAGAGTGAACGAGTTTTGTGACCAGAAAGAGATCTTTTGCCTCTTTAGCTCAGAGTATTGGATTCATTGTGTGTGGTGGTGTGTGCACTACTTAAGGTACGCTGAGATCATCCAAGTCAAGAAAGAAGTTAATGGCATTTTTTTTACTCTGAATCAATGTTAGCTTCAAGCTTAGTGCCAAAATTTGAAAGTGGCGCACTTGAGACGATTGTCAGTAGTTTCCCCTAGTCACCAGGTGCCAGTGTAAAATAAAAATATTTACAGATTATTACATGCTGAGCTTTTATTATGTTTGTTACAGTATTTTATTTGTTCTAGTGCCTGGCTGTGGCCCCACTCAGAACCGTAGCGTGGTGAAAGTGCTGGCAAGAATAGAATTCTTAGGCAAGTAATACACAGCAAGATGTCAGCTTCCCTGAATGACCGGGTCTGTGTGGGAGGAAGTCGAAGTAAGTGTTGTCAGTCGCTGAATCGACACTTTGTTACCCTGCGTGACTGACTAGACGGGATAGAGAGGGGACTTAGGGGATTAAGTCTTGATTACCAGTAAGGGTGGGAATGGAAGAGCACTGAATAGGAGCTGTTGTTTATGGCCTGAACCATGGAATGATACAGGGGAAAAAGAGTGGAGTTGGCGGGGGTTAGCATGTAGATCAAATCTGTGAGACATTATTGATAAGGTTCTGACACAGTCTGAGCAGGTTCTTTCTTGATTGTGGCATAGTCTAAACATGTGATATGGGTGCGTAAGAAAAAAATAGGGAGAAAATATAGGGGGATAATTTTGAAGAACTTAGTGCATACTGTCTTGTACTCTGTATGGAAAAGAGAAATACAGTTGTACTCCATAAACAGACTTTCCATCTGAGGCTATCAGAGGCTGCAAAGCTGTCATGTTGTATTTTATTTCCTGTATGAACAAAGGTGAATTAATATGTAGATTGTGTTCTTTTACTGGACCAGTTGTATAAACTGTAATAGAATTGAACATTATTAGTCTTGGTATTGGCCAAAAAGGAAAACAGAACGTGGGAATTAGCTGCTGTAATTAAATGTATATGTGGATGTTGAAGCTTTGCCAGATGATGTTTCACGAACGTCAGATTACTGCCAAAGAAGATACATATAGTTGGGCCCTAGTGTCTTGTGTTCACATGGATATATTAGGGATACTTTTTGAAGGGATTTTATGGTGTTTTTAGTTAGATGCATATGCACATGCAGTGGTCAGCTTACTTTGTCTGCGAACTCCAGTTATTAATAGTGCCATGTTGTGTTAGAAATGAAGTCCCTTGTGGTGCAGCCGATTACCTGGACTGCAGTTCCTGAGGCCAACAGCTTCTCCGCCACATGGTGCTCAACTGCCTGGCTGTATTAGTTAAGTTTAACTTGCATATAGCCTTTTGACTTTCCAAGTTCTAGGAGGTGGTTCCAGTGGTTGGTGGAGGAGAGAGCCATACTTTTCCCCAAATTCATAATAAATGAACTGACTGACTGCTGGCTGTATACACTGCTACAGAATAATGCCTACGAAAGGAAAGGGTGGGGGAATGCTTGTGTATCAGTTGGAATGTGGTTTGTGGGTTTCAGAAATGCACTTGGTATTAAAAGTACTTGTTGCAACTTGCAAGCATCTCATTCATTGTTTTGCACTCAAATATGATTTTATCAGACCCATAAGCCACAATTGCAGTGATGCTGACTTGCCTGAGATTTTGTTTGAGTCTTTGGCTGTCTGGGTTATATATTCATGTCACGTACATATACACACACACTATTTATGTGTGTGTCTATATATTTTAATAGTATCATCCATACACCAAATGACTTAAAATGAAGTGAAAGATTCATGTTGTGTACATATACACACACGCACACACACAATATTTATGTATGTGTGTATATATTTTAATAGTATCATCCATACACCAAATGACTTAAAATGAAGTGAAAGATTCATGTTGTGTACATATACACACACGCACACACAATATTTATGTATGTGTGTATATATTTTAATAGTATCATCCATACACCAAATGACTTAAAATAAAGTGAAATATTGTAAGTGTTTTGTACCAAGAAGGGAGTGCTCTTGGTTCTTGAGTGATACCAGGGTATTGTTTTGATCCTGCAAGCACTTCCTCAGTAGTTGTATTTATTATTTTAATTGGTTCATTATTATTTGGATTTACTAGAAAGTCATCAGAATGTATACAGACTTGCTGTTAGTTTGCATATATTTTAAGTGTTTATCTGGCAGATTGTTTTAATTGATCCATTTATTGCATAGTAGGGGGTTATTGTCTTTAAGTAGTTGTCATGTTGATTCTTAGTTTGGTATGAAGTAGCAGTTTCTAAACTGTGAAAGTACTTACCCTTGCTCTCATTAAAGCTTTGAATTACGCACAGATGGAGTTATTTTTCTGCCATGCTAGTTGCTTGATTTTTGATTGCTAACATGGAAGAGTGCCAAGAAATGTCTTTGAAAGCCACAGAGAAAAATCTGTATTCAAAGCCCAAGCAAGACAGGATGCATATTAGGCTAAGATAACAACTTAAATCTTGTTTTATGCTTCTTTATACAAGGATTACAAAGAAAAATAGCCTCATATAAAGATGCTGGTTTCTGTTTGCTTATGTGTTTTATATTGCAGAAAAGGAAGTGAGCTATTGCAACAGTTGGACAGGCAGTAGGGATAGCGTAAGTCTCTTAACAGTTGAACACTGAATGGCACACAGCAACAGTTATCCCACTCCACAAAGTGGGGAGCCACCACTGATCCCAGGAACTATAGACCTATTAGCCTGATGAGCCTGGTCTGCAAGGCCATGGAACGTATCATCATGGAACTCATAAACAAAGACATTGGTAACCTCCAAACTCTGGATCCCACCCAGTTCGGGATTGTGAAAGGCAGATCATGCCTCCTGAACCTGATCGACTTCTTTGAGGCAGTCACCAAAGCAGTAGATGAGGGTAAGGTGGTTCACACAGCCTATCTTGACCTCGCAAAGGCTTTTGACACCATCCACCATTTTGGAATTATAGCTAAACTCAATAAACTAGGCATAAATCCCTACGTCACGAGATGGGTTGCCAACTGGCTCACTGACAGAACCCACACTGTAAAAGTTGCAGACTCCAAATCTGACCTCAAACCAGTGACAAGTGGAGTACCACAGGGTTCCATCCTGGAACCACTCCTGTTTGGTATCTACTTCTCTGAAGTACAGGCTAACACAGAAGGCCTCTGGCTAATGAAGTTCCCAGATGACTGCAAACTAGGAGCCATAGTCAAGTCCCCAAATGATGTGAACATCCTACAGAAGGGCCTCTCTGAGACAGATGCCTGGTTCAGAGCCATGGCCTCAAGCTCAATGGCAAAAAGTGCAGTGTCATCCCCTTTGGTAAAAACTCTGTACCCATGAACTACCACATAGGCAGCAATCTACTTAACACCGAATGCGTGATAAGAAACCTTGGGACCCAGGTGGACAGTAGTCTCTCCTTTGATAGTCACATCGCCACAGTAGTCAGGAAGTCCTTCTACATGGCACACCTCATCATAAAAGGGTTCTCATCCAGGAAAAAAGAGGTCATCGTTCCCCTCTACTCGACACTCATTAGATCCATTATAGAGTACAACACCCCTTTTGGAATGTACCTCACAAGACATCTGCAGCAGCTGGAGAGGCCACAGAAGTACCTCACAAAGAGGATTACTGGACTCAAACAAATGCCCTACACTGACCGTCTCAAAAAACTCCAGCTTTACTCCATAGCATATCACCTACTCCGAGGTGATGTCTGCCTAACATATAAAGCTGTGTCAAACCCAGAGCTGTTAGACATGCTACACCTAAAGAAATCCCAATCCCTCCGAGCTACACGCTCTAGGGACCTAAACCTTGTTACCGCAGTAAACAGGACATGCTGGAGGGATGGATTCCTATCCCAGAGACTTCCCATACTCTGGAACAGGCTACCCATCTATGTCAAGCAAAGTTCTTCATTAGCACTCTTCAAGAAAAATCTTGATGAGTGGATGGGAAATAGGAAATACACCCCGGGGGTCACTTCTGTGTCTCTGCTCGACAGTGGCACAGGAAAATAACTTTCTTGGGTGGCGTAAACCAGGGAACCTTGTTGGCTAGGCTTATGTAGACCCTTGGGCCGATAGCCTAGTACCTACCTATGAACAGGGGTAAATGGAGGCTGAGCCTCAAAAATTCTAAGTGAGAACAAGTAGGATTGTGAAATGGAGATGTGGTGAGACACTGAACTGGAAGACACACGGATTCTGCCTTCTTCACACTATACCCTTTGGCTGTTTTTATAATTAGGTGGTTTTGTGTGAGAAGGTGAACTCTTTGGGGGACAGAGGAGCTTTGCTCTTAAAAAACCTGTCAATTTACTGTTTTTGATTCACAGGTTTGTGTCTAGGTACACATACTTTTGACAGTCTGATTTATAACCATTTTGTATTGTTTACAGACTGTGAGAGAAAACTGCCTGTTGAATAAATGCCCAACGTAACATTACAATGTACAGAAGCACTTCAGTAGCAAGTGGATTGAATCTGCTCACATGCATCCTGTATTTACTTACTGGCATGATACAGTAGTGCTTCCAAATGAAAACATGCACAGATTCAGTGCACAAACACAACTCCCCTTTTACTTTATTCTGTATGTTTAGTAAATCCCTGTAAAATGAGTCAACTATATTGAACAAAATGTTACTTAAACACTTTAAAATTATAAAATAATCTTCTTCTTCTTTCGGCTGTTCCTGTTAGAGATCACCACAGCGGATCATTTGTTTCCATGTCTTCCTGTCCTCTGCATCTTTCTCTATCACACCAACCACCTGCATGTCCTCTCTCGCCACATCCATAAACCTTAACTTAGGCCTTCCTCTTTTCCTCTTACCTGGCAGCTCCATCCTTAGCATCCTTTTCCCAATATAGCCAGCATCCCTCCTCAGCACATGTCCAAACCAACACAATCTCACTCTCTACTTTTGTCTCCAAACTGTCTAACCTGAGCTGACCCTCTAATATACTGATTCGTAATCCTGTCCATCCACGTCACAGCCAATGCAATTCTTAACATCTATAACTCTGCCTCCTCCAGCTCCCATATAACATAGCTGGTCTTACTACTCTCTTCTAGACCTTCCCTTTCACTCTTATTGGTAACCATCTGTCACAAATCACTCCTGACACTATTCTCCACCCATTCTACTATGTTAAAATTAAAATAGTAATAATAATAATAGTAATACTAATAATAATATTAAAAACCCTTTTTCAGGGGGAGCCACACCTATACCTGCCATATCAGTAACTTCACCCCTTACTGAAATCCATAGTCACACAACAGTGAAAAAGAAAGAAACAGAAAGTTTTATTACATGAATACTGATAATATTCTGCCTAAGTAAAGTATTGGACTCTTGAATTCAATAAAAGAAAATGGAACAAACGCCTTCAAACTTTAAGAACATGTCTTGATTGTGTAATATAATCAGTAACTGCAGATAACATTAGCATTAAATTTATATAATATTGCATGACTGTGTTGTATGCTACCAGTTATATATACCTAACTCGAAATAACAAGCAGGATCAGTGCTCAATGTGCTATGTCTTTCTGCATACATTAAGTCCCAAGTTCACAAAGTAACTGGTGTATTGCTCTTTTTATCTGTAAGGCATTATCTTTTAGTGCCATGTACAGTCGGTGCAGTTGCAGTTGTCTTCACCCAGCTTCTTTTACTATTTCACATCATAGGTTCATAGGTTCATACTAGGCTATCTGCCCTAGGGCATTTATAAGCCTAGCCAGAATGTGTTTGGCTTTCGCCACCCATTTTAAATTAATTTTGCTATGCCCTTTTTCGAGGTTAGTATACTGTACCTCTGTCTAACAGTGACACAGAAGTGATACCCGGGGTAAACCTACGATCTCCCATCCACTCATCAAGATTCCTCTTGAAGAGAGTCAATGAGGGACTCTGCCTAACCTGGACTGGGATTTTATTCCAGAGTGAAGGGAGCCTCTGGGTTATGAATCTGTCCCTCCAGCATGTCCTATTTATTTCAGTGCTGAGGTTCAAATCTCGGCGTAGCTCGATGGGATTTGGATTTTCTGAGGTGCAGCATGTCCATTAATTCCGGGTTGGACATGGCTTTATACGTCAGGCACAGATCGCCTCTGAGCAGGCGGTATGCCACTGAGTAGAGCTGGAGTTTCTTTAACCAGGCAGCATATGGCATCTGTTTGAGCCCTTTGATCCTCTTGGTGAGGTACTTTTGGGGTCTTTCCAGTTGCTGCAGGTGTTTGATAAGGTACATCCCAAAAGGGGCATTGTACTCAATTATGGGCCTGATGAGGGATGAGTAAAGAGGCACGATGACTTCCCCTGATCTAGATGTGAATCCCTTCATGATTAGGTGGGCTATATAAAATGTTTTTCTAACCACTTTGGCCACGTGGTTGTCAAATGAGAGATTGCTATCAACTTGGGTCCCCAGGTCCCTAATTACTTCTTCTGTACTTAATGGATTACCACCTATGTGGTAATTTGTGGGCACTTTGTTTTTGCCAAAGGGGATGACTATACACTTTTTGGTGTTTAGCTTGAGGCTATGGCTCTGGCACCAGTTGTCTATTTCTATGAGGCCCTTTTGGAGGATGCTTGTGTCAGCTGGAGAGTCGATTATGGTGCCCAGTTTGCAGTCATCTGCGAACTTGGTCAGCCACAGTCCTTACATGTTGGCCTGTACCTCCGAGAAATGTATACCGAACAAGAGAAGTCCCAGGACTGAGCCTTCTGGGATGCCACTTGTAACTGGTTTGGAGTCTGACATGGCTCCAGCAATTCTAACCATGTGGGTTCTGTCCTTGAGCCAGTTTGCAACCCATCTAGTGGCATAGGGGTTTATATTTAAGCTGGTGAGCTTATCTATAATGCCCGAGTGGGGTACTGTATCGAAGGCTTTTGTGAGGTCCAGGTAGGCTGTGTGGACCACCTTCCCCTCGTCAATGGCCTTAGTGACTGTTTCAAAGAAATCGACCAGGTTTAAGAGGCAGGATCTGCCCTTAACAAAGACGAACTGGGTAGGATCCAGTGTCTGTAGGTCCCCAATATCTTTATTTATGAGGTCCATGATGATCCTTTCCATAGCTTTGCAGACCAAGCTAGTCAGGCTTATGGGGCGATAGTTTCCAGGATCCGTTGAGGCACCACCTTTGTGGAGAGGGACCACTGTTGCTGTATGCCACTCTTTGGGTACATATCCTGTAGTAAGGCTGAGATTGAACAGTAGTTTTATGTTTGGGTTTAGCTCTTCTTGGAGTTCATGTAGGATGCAGCCCGGGACACCGTCTGGTCCCATTGATGCTGTGTTTTTTGCTTTGGAGAGGGCGGCTCTTATCTGAGCATCTGAGATGTCAGGGGGGCAGCACTCTGCTGGGATAGATATTTGCCCTTTTGGTGGGGAGGAGAGGGAGAAGTTTGTGCTGAACCTGTCAGCTAGGATGTTGGCAATGTCTGTGGGTTCAATGTATTTTTTTGTCATTTTGGACTAATTCTGAGCATATCTGGGAATTCCCATCCAGGTTCCTAACATAACTAAATAAAGCCTTGTGATTATCCTTAGTGTCCTGTGCAATTTTTCTCTCGAAGCTGGCCTTAGACGATTTTATGAGTGCCCATAGTTTTTTGCTAATACTGATCAGAGATACCTTCCCTTTTTGGGATTTTGCTCTATCATGTAGTAGCTTCCTCCTTCTATTGTATAGTTTGTTTATGGCTGGGGTCCACCAGACAGGACGCCTGCCTTTGGAGGATTGGGTCTTGGTTTTATTTGGGATTGCATGATCCATGCATTCCTGAAGGTGTTCATAGAATGCATTTATAAAGGATTCTGCAGTCTGGGCCGTATTTTCCACAGGCTCGGGGTCTTTGAAGGATTCCACCTCGGTTTTGAGGAGTGTGAAATTTGCTTTAGAGAAGTTTTTCACTGTGGTTTTCTGGGCAGGGGGTGGGGTCGGGATGTGAATATCCAGTGAGATTAGTTTATGGTCTGATCTTACCAGTGAGGGATACACTTCTGGTCTGGAGCATAGAGTCCCCATGTTGTTGATGATCAGGTCCAGTATGTTTTCCCCTCTTGTGGGAGTGGTAACAAGTTGTTCCATAGCATTTGAGTTTATAAATTCTAGGAACCTTTGGGCTAGGGTGTTGCAGCTAGAGTAATGCTCCCAGTCTATGTTTGGGTAGTTGAAGTAGCCCAATATAATGGTGTTTGGAGAGACCTTCATATTTTCCAGTGTTCTCAGGAAGGCCGAGTGCGGTTCTTGGGTTTGGGAGGGTGGTCTGTAGCAGGCTATAAACTGGAAGGCAGTTTTACCAACTGGTAGTTGCACATGGATAGTCTCTGATGTTTCGTGCTGTGCCACCATCCTGGAGGTGTGGGTATCGTTGACGAATATTGATACTCCCCCTCCTTTTGTGGTTCGGTCCAAGTTTTGGGGCCGAAAAGCATGGTATGAGGTATAACCTGGTAGTGCTGGGGTACTCTTGGGAGCCTTGAACCAGGTTTCTGTTACTGCACAGATATCGATGTTCTCCATGCTAAGGAGAGTTTCGAGTGCGTGCATCTTGAGGTTTAGACTTCTGGCATTGAGTAGCATTACTCTTAGTTTCTTATCCCTTGTGATACCTATGGAGATGGGTTTGTCTTTTGAGCCTTGCCTAAAAAAGGCACTATGGGGGAAGCAAGAGCCTTTGCCAATATCCGAAAGCCCAGGGCTGACAGGTGCAAGCCGTCCCTAGTGAAGCATCGTGGCTTGTCGAGCATGTCATCCCAGGCTGACAGGCATTGGATTCCCTTTGAATGACACCAATACTTAAGCCAATTGTTGAA
Organism: Protopterus annectens; assembly: GCF_019279795.1. Taxonomy (NCBI): domain Eukaryota; kingdom Metazoa; phylum Chordata; order Ceratodontiformes; family Protopteridae; genus Protopterus; species Protopterus annectens. Next base: position 547,849,299 of record NC_056725.1, on the reverse strand, counting down.
ATTGATCATCTTTTCTTCATATTGTGGCATCATTCTTGGTGAGGGTAAGATGCTACTTAAGGTCAGGGTCATACCGGCCTGGGCTACATGCTCAGAGAGCTCCTCTATGTCTCTTTTCATGTAGTCCAGGGAGGTACGTCTCAGGTCATTCACACCAGCATGGACAATGACCGAGTCATATTTGTACTTGCCTTGGAGTGACCTGAGTGCTTGTGTTATGTGGCGGATCCTAGCGCCCAACAGGCAGCTCACCGTGACCTTCTCCTTGTTCAGCCTGGTGAGCGGGACGTCAGTGTGCCTGACAATAGAGTCACCTATTGCAAGTGTATCAGGTGTGTTGTTTAGCCTTAAGGGCTGTGACTGTTCGGCACACTGGCTTTGAGAGCTATGTGTCGCACGTGTTTTGTTTTGGGATAGCGGTTGCTTGGGTGTCTGCTTTGGAGGTCTCTGCTGATTAGGCAGATTTTTATTTAGAGCCTCCGGGTATGTTTCTCAGTGTTTATATGTTTGGTTTGCTGTCGTGGTAGGTCTATGTGAGACTGGAATTAAAGTGAGTGTGGTTTCCTTCTCCTCCTGACTGGTTACGTCAGTACTGAGTTGAGAGAGCTCAGCCTCCAGTTTGGTTATATGGTTGCATCTCTCACATGTGTTGGAATTTGTTGGGAGGAGGAGAGGGTTGTCTGTGTACATGAGGCAGTTGTAATATTGCCTCAAGATTCCCAGATTCACCAGCTGGACCGGAGATGAGATTGACAACTGACCTTTGGACATGCTAGAATAGTATTGGGAATTCCTTTATAATTGAAAAAAAGGGCCAATGGGGAACAAGGTACTCAAGGGGAGTTTGTGAGGGTGTAGTGCTTTTAATTTTTTAGTGCTGACTTATATAATTGCTTTAGTGAGCAATGCAATGTGTTACAGGTAATTTAAATGCAAAAATGACAAACAGTAACTTTCTTTCAAGTGAAACAAGGAAATAAGTACAGTAAGCAATGCAGATATCACTAGGGATCCACAGAAGCGCTGAAAAGCTGTGTTTTAGGTGGAATTAGCGTTTCAGGGAAATAACAAGCATACAAACAAAGCTAGATTCAGCAGGCCTGGATCTAGTCTATGCTACAGCAAACAAGGTGTACCAATTTCAGTAAGAAACAGTTCAAATATGCAGGCACTATAAGCATTTAACCAGAAATTCCCAGCTCAGAAGGGCAGAGTCCAGCCTCTCCTCCCACAAGAGTGCCGACCACGAACCTTCTTAATGTAAAATAACTGGCATGAAGCCAAAGTGCTTAAACCAGAACTAATACACTTTTAGAATAACAGACACTGAGCCCTCAATCAGCAGTTCTCGACTTAGAAGGATGTAAGCTACCTGTCCTGCCACGACAGTGCAGGCCACAAACCTTCCTAATGTAAAACAACTGGTCTGAAGCCCAAGTGCTTAATCCAAAAGACTTAGAATGATAGCTACACTTTAATCAAGTTACTACCAAGCAGTAATAAATACAATTAAATACTTTAAAGAATGCCTGGATTAGTGCTCAAGTTATACAAACAAAGCTAGATTCAGCAGGCCTGGATCTAGTCTATGCTACAGCAAACAAGGTGTACCAATTTCAGTAAGAAGCAGTTCAAATATGCAGGCACTATAAGCCTTTAACCAGAATGTAATCCGTTCTTCTTAATGTAAAATAACTGGCCTGAAGCCCAAGTGCTTTAATATGCTCAGAAATTAAAATTTTGTTCACTACTATTATTTTCTAAAGTGTGTAGTGTGTGTTAAGGTAATTGAAGAGAAAAATTATCATTTTTTTTTTTTGCTGCAAGAGCTTCCTATTGACACTTGTACCTTCCACAGATTTTCTGAATGTTTCAGTCGGTGTATCTGGGGATGAATAGTGACGTTCAAATATGTTTTCATTACAGTTCACTACATAAATACTCTTCAGTTTTCTCAATTAAACTCTGAGGCACTTCTGTCAGTTAACTAAGGCATATAATTTTGTGTTGACATTGCCTTTTTAGACATTTTTGGCTCCATGCAAACTAAATCAAGCCATCTGTAGAGTGCATCTACTTTATTTAGGAATGCTGAGCATATTAAAAAGTCCACAAAGTCAGTATGCATACATATATATATATATATATATATATATATATATATATATATATATATATATATATATATATATATATATATGTGTGTGGCCATTTTCAGGGGTGTGTAGGGAGGATATTTTCTCAATGTTTTTTTTTTTCAAACAGACATTTGAAAAAGCATACAGAACCAACATCTATGCATTTTTAGAAATAGGCAACTCTTGTTCTTCCTTGCATTCACAATCATGTGGATTTCTGCTTAAGCAGTAGAGAGTGTGTTACAGCTGTGCTACACTTCTCAAAAATATTCTTTTTTTTTTAATTTGGCTGAATATGGCTTTCCTTAAGTGGTTGTCCATGATCTGCATAAATCTCTTTCCTGAAAGGTATTTATTGAATGACTGTTCCTCAGACAAGAGTGAAGGTTTTTCTGCTTATCTGAGCATAGTTGCCTTCAGCTGTAGTCACTAACCTTAAAGGACCACTACGGGCAAACAATGAAAAAACATATATTTTTTTATTTTGCCATGATTTACTGCACTTCCTAAAGCTGCCTGCAGCAAAATAAGTGCTCTTTCCTAATTTTATTATTATTTTTTTACTCTTGTCTGCCCTCATGGGGGCAGAAATTGTGATTCCTTTGGAAAGCTAAATCTGTCTCAATGTACAGACTGTGAGAACAAATAGCCCTACCATTTGTTGTCAGACTAGACTTCTATTCACTTAGAATGGACCACCTGAAAAAAATGCCAAGTATGAGAGTCTGCAGCTCATGTGTCATTGACTGGTATGTGCTGAGTTTTACAAATGTTGTTCCTACTGATGTACTACACATTCTCTGAAAGAAACTTGCAAAAGTGTCAACAAATTACTGAGATAAAAAAGACTTTTCACAAGGAGCAGTTTCGCAAGTTTCAGTTCCTGGCCAAGTTACTCCTCCCGTTTCCCCTCCTTCAGTGGGCTACAGTATCACATTTCCAGCTTTACTAGATTCAGCTATTTAGTCAACTTTGCATGACAATATACATCAAAAAAATCACAGCCTGGTTTGACACTAAAACTGTTCCCTTATATGTCTCTTGACTTCTGAACAGCATTTACCCAGGAATAAAAAAACAAAGCACACACATCAGTCCAGAGTTTGGGCCAATCTATCCATTTCTTAATGTGCACAGTAAAACATTCACTTTATAATGCGTTCTGGCTTCTGACATGGTTATCTTTACATAGTTATTCTCTTATAGCATAACCTGAACTTATGGTATTCAATGCCAAGCTTTACAACAGTTCTCAGTTTCTTAATGACCTCCCAAGCCTCTGATGTGACCCTGTACTTTATCAATATACTGTAAATAAATAGATTAATACAAATATTTGTACACATATGACACGTACAATAATACACACATACCATCATTAAAACAAGATAAATGCAATATAAATCATGTCAATATAGTTATGCTTTCTAGTTTATGACCCTGTTTGTCTATGGAAACTTATTTTTGAATTTATGTTCATGCAGTTGTATATTTGTTGTATATTATCTGGTTTAATTGTTTCTCAGTATTCTAACCACTGTGTATGCTGCATCAATTGTAAAACTCTGATTTTACTCCTTTTATATTTTCTATGCTCTTTGTACAAAATAGCTATGTTTGCATAATTTATTTTTATTATTTTTTATAATTGTTTACTATGTACCTGGAGCTTTTGGTTATCTTGTGTCCAGTCGGACTAACCTGGTAAACAAATGGAAAATAAATAAAAAATAAAATATACCAAGAAAAATCCAAAACTTAAGAAAAAAAAAACAGAAGGAAGGAAAATGTTTCCTTGATGCTGTCATGAAAATCCCACTCACTTTTTCAGATATTATGGGCAAACATATATATATATATATATATATATATATATATATATATATATATTATAACATATATAATATATTAGGCAAAACAACGTACCCAACCCACTAGTCATAGGTGAATCTATAGTCAGGCACACTGATGTCCCACTCACCAGGCTAAACAAGGAGAAGGTTACTGTCAGCTGTCTGTTGGGTGCCAGGATCTGCCACATAACCCATGCACTCAGGTCACTCCACAACAAGTACAAATATGACTGTCATTGTCCATGTTGGTGTGAATGACCTGAGACATGCCTCCCTGGACTACATGAAAAGAGACATGGAAGAGCTCTCTGATCTTGTAGCCCATGGAGGTATGACCCTAGCCCTGAGTAGCATTCTGCCATCGCCCAGAATGATACCGCAGTACAAGGACAAAATGATTGACTTCAACAATTGGATAAGCTTCTGGTGTCATTCTAAGTGGATCCAGTATCTGTCTGCCTGGGACAACATGGTCGACAGACCATGATGCTTTGCCAGAGATGGCCCGCACCTGTCGCCCATGGGATTCCGGATACAGGCTAAGGCTCTTGTCGCCCCTATAGTGCCTTTTTTAGACAAGTTTCAAATGTAACAGGAACAGGCAAGCAAAAACTGAGGGTAATGCTACTCAATGCTAGAAGTCTAAATCTCAAAATGCACTCACTCAAGGCACTCCTTAAAATGGACAACATCGATACCTGTGCAATGACTGAGACCTGGTTCAAGGCTCCAAAGAGCACCTCTGCACTACCAGGCTATAGCTCATACCACACTTTTCGGCCACGTAACCTGGACCGGAACATCAAAGGCAGAGGTGTGCCTATATTCATTAAGGATATCCACACCTCCAGGCTAGTTGTTCAGCATAATGCATCCTAGGTTATCCAAGTGCAACTAACTCTGGGCAAAACTGCAATCGAAATTGTAGCTTGCTACAGATCCCCCATCATGCCTCAGCATTCCCACTCCTCTTTTCTTGATATACTGGAAAATATTAGGGTTCAAACACCCTGATAATGGGCGATTTCAACTACCCTACCATTAACTGGGAAAACTACTCATGTACCAACTCCTTTGCTCAATGCTTTCTGGAATTCATAAACTCCAGTGCCCTGGATCAACTTATCCACACCCTCACCAAGGGCAACAATATCCTAGACCTAGTCATTACCAACATAAATGACCGGTGTTCCACACTCGAAGTCAACTCCTTGTTGGTCAGATCCAACCATAAGCTAATCACCCTAGATATCCACATCCCCCCACCCCCATTAAGGAAACCACGGTAAAAAATTTCTCCATAGCCAACTTCATGCTTCTTAAGACAGAAGTGGCAAACTTCATGACACCCATGCAGATGGACAATACAGTTACAACTGCTGAATCCTACACAAATGCACTCTATAAGCACTTACATGAGTGCATGGATCGTGCTATCCCAAACAGAACCAAGAAGCTATCCTCCAAAATAAGGAAGCCAATCTGGTGGTCCCCTGCCATAAACAAACTGTACAACAGAAGGAAGAAACTGTTGCAAAAGAGAGTAAAATCCCAAGAGTGGTGAAGCTCCCTGATCAGCCTCAGTAAGACGCTGAGATCCCTTATAAGAGCCTCCAAAGCTAGCTATGAAAATAAAATCGCCACTGATTCTAAGGACAACCACAAAGCATTCTATAGCTATGTCAAGAATCTCAATGGCAACACCCAGATCTGCTCTGAGTTACAGCACAACTGCATGAAAATTACAGAACCAACTGATGCCAACATTCTGGCAGATAGGCTGAGTGCTATCTTTACCACCCTCTCACACACTAAAGGGCCCGTATCTATACAGGAAGAATGCAGAGTCCCTGTAATCACAACTACACAGGTAAAAGCTGCACTCTCTAAAGCCAAAAACACAGCTTCCATGGGACTGGACAACATCCCAGGCTGCATTTTACATGAACTTCAGAACAAACTGGCTCCCCACCTAAGCACCATGTTCAATCATAGCCTCACATCAGGCTTTGCGACCACTGAATGGTGCATAGCAACAGTTATCCCACTCCACAAAGGGGGAACCACCACTGATCCCGGGAACTATCGTCCTATTAGCCTGATGAGCTTGGTCTGCAAGGACATGGAATATATCATCATGGAACTCATAAACAAAGACATTGGTAACCTCCAAACTCTGGACCCCACCCAGTTCGGGTTTGTGAAAGACAGGCCATGCATCCTGAACCTAAATGACTTCTCTGAGGCAGTCAATGAGGCTAAGGTGGTTCACACAGCCTATCTTGACCTCGCCAAGGCTTTTTACACCAACCCCCATTCTGGAATTATAGCTAACCTCACTAAACTAAGTATAAATCCCTATGTCACAAGATGAGTTGCCAACTGACTCACTGACAGAACCCACACTGTAAACGTTGCAGACTCCAAATCTGACATCAAATCAGTGACAAGTGGAGTACCACAGGGTTCAGTCCTGGGACCTCTCCTGTTTGGTATGTACTTCTCTGAAGTACAAACTAACACAGAAGGCCTCTGGCTAATGAAGTTCGCAGATGACTGCAAACTAGGAGCCATAGTTGATTCCCCAAATGATGTGGACATCCTACAGAAGGGCCTCACTGAGACAGATGCCTGGTGTTAGAGCCATGGCCTCAAGCTTGATGCCAAAAAGTGCATTGTCATCCCCTTTGGTAAAAACTCTGTACCCGTTCCACTCCATATCATCGAAATTTCATTTCATCGAAATTCAAATCATCGAGACCAAATCGTCGAAAACTCATATCATCGAATCTCAAATCATTGAAAACTATAAAGCAACTAGAAATAACATTCCACAAAGTTTTTACTACATTTATGCAGGGGGGCAAGGCCCCCTGCACCCCCCACGCTCCCCACACCCCACATAATTAAATATACCAACTCCAAGGTTGCACTACAGTGGGGGAAAACCCCACTGTAGTGCGACCTTGGAGTTGGTATATTTAATTACAGAGGTATGGGGGGCAGAGTCCCCCACATGGGGGGGTGCAAGGGGGCTTGCCCCCCTGCATAAATGTAGTAAACAGTGTCTGGGATGTTATTTCTAGTTGTTTTATACTTTTCAATGATTTGAGATTCGATGATATGAGTTTTTGACTAAATGAGTTTTCGACAATTTGGTCTCGATGATTTGAATTTTGATTACATGAAATTTCGATGATATGAAGTGGAACCGAGCTACCACATAGGTGGTAGTCTACTTAACACCGAATGTGTGATGAGACCTTGGGATCCAGGTGGACAGTAGTCTCTCCTTTGATAATCACATTGCTACAGTAGTCAGGAAGTCCTTCTACGTGGCACACCTCATCACAAAAGGGTTCTCATCCAGGAAAAAAAGAGGTCATTGTTCCCGTTTACTTGACACTCATTAGACCCATTATAGAGTACAGCGCCCCTTTTGGAATGTACCTCACAAGACATTTGCAGCAGCTGGAAAGGCCGCAGAAGTACCTCACAAAGAGGATTACTGGCCTCAAACAGATGCCCTATACTGACCATCTAAAAAAATTCCAGCTTTACTCCGTAGCATATCGCCTACTCCGAGGTGATTTCTGCCTAACATATAAAGCTATGTCAAACCCAGAGCTGTTGGACATGCTACACCTAAAGAAATCCCAATCCCTCTGAGCTACATGCTCTAGGGACCTAAACCTTGTCACCACAAATAAACAGAACATGCTGGAGAGATAGATTCCTGTCCCAGAGACTTCCCATACTCTGAAACAAGCTACCCATCTATTTCAAGCAAATTTCCTCATTAGCACTTTTCAAGAAAATTGAGTGGATGGGAGATAGGAAAATATACCCTGGGAATCACTTCTCTGGCTCTGCTCGACAGTGGCACAGGAAAATAACTTTCTTGGGTGGCATAAGCCAGGGAAACTTGTTGGCTAGGCTTACTTAGGCCCTTAGGCCAATAGCCTAGTAACTACCTATGAACCTATTATTAGACTAAATGCAATATTATGTAGCATTGAAATGTGCTAACATTATAAGGGTGACAGTTCATTATTTAGCCATAAAGCAAATTTCAGAGTGGAAAAGTTCAAATAGTGGATAAAGAGGAGGAGGGGAAGAGAAGAAAGAGTGAGAAAAAGTATTTGTTAGAAGTAATAATTAGGGTAGATATGGGCGGCAGGAGAAAAAAATGAGTAAAAGCAACATTACAAGTAAGAGAAACGAAACCAAGGAAAAGAAGAAATAACATGGACAACAAGATTTACTGTGTGTGTGTGTGTGTGTTTGTGTGTGTGTGGTGTAAAAGAACTATAAAGCAAATATGCCCTGATACCTGCTTGCTGCCCTGCTGAGGGGGACACTTGTGCAAGTGCAGTGGACTGGCTCCATTAGGAAGGGATGGCAGCATACCTCTCAACATTATAGAACAAGAAATTTGGACAAGGCCATAAATAATAGGGGACAAAGGCCCAAAAATGGGACAATTTATAAATATTGCACTTACAAACTTAGAAAGTTGATAAACAGATTTTGCATTAGAGTGAATTTTCTTAAGGATATGAAGTCTGAAAATCAAATGTCTGTCAACTTTCTGACTTCAGTGTTCAATGATTTGCCAGTTATTTGACAAAAAACTGCAATTTTATGAAAACCAGACAAAAAATCTGGACTTTCTGCAAAAATCTGTACTGTTGAGAGATATGGATGGGACTCTTTAACCAACACCCATCAATCATTTTCATTTGTTTGCCAAAGCCATTACAGCAGCGTTTTGCAGAGAGGTGGGAAAAGCCTTAAATTTGACTTTTATGTTGTATGGGTGTGGGTAGCTGTGTTTGTGGAAGGTGGAGGTGTGCCTTTGTAACTGCAGTGCGAATGTTATGGATTATGAAATGGAGAGATTGAGTAAAATTGTGCTCAGTTAAGTCCCTAGCAATTTCATCACTGCTTGATTCAGACATATATATTCCCCTGTGTTTGTCAATACTATGTTTGAGTGCATTGTTTTTTAGTGTGGTATCATTGCTACAGCTGCTGCTACTCTTTCAATACAAGTATCTTCTTTGGAAGTTTTCTCCAGGAGTCTGTTGCTGAGAGGATGAGAGAGATGCTACAGGTATACAACCAAGACAAAATGGATAAAGCAATAGTAAGAAAAAGTACTAGGTCACATCAGAGGCTTGGGAGGTCATTGTTAAGAAACTGAGAACTGTTGTAAAATTTATCATTAAATACCATACGTTCAGGTTATACTATAAGAGAATAACTATGTAAAGATAGATTCCTGTCCCGGAGACTTACCCTACTCTGGAACAGACTACCTATCTATGTCAAACAGAGCTCCTTATTAGAACTCTTCAAGAAAAATCTTGATGATTGGATGGGTAATAGGAAATTCATCTCAGGGATCACTTCTGTGGTTCTGCTTGACAGGGGCACAGGAAAATCATTTTCTTGGGTGGCGAAAGCCAGGGTACATTTTTGGCTAGGCTTGTTTAGGCCCTAGGTCCAATAGCCTAGTACCTACCTATGAACCATGTCAGCAGCCAAAATGCATTATAAGTTGAATATTTTACTGTGCACATTTTAAATGGATAGACTGGCCTAAACTCTGGACTGATGCGTTTGCTTTTTTTTTTTTTTTTTTTTTTTTTTAATTTTTATTTTATTTCTGGGAAATGCTATTCAGAAGTGAAGAGACATACAAGGGAACAGATTTAGTGCCACACCAGGCTGTGATTTATTTTATGCCTATTGTTATGCAAAGCTGACTAAATAATTGAATCTAGTAAAGCTGGAAATGTGAGACTGTAGCCCACTGAAGGAGGGGAGATGGGAGGATTAACCTGGCCAGGAACTGAAACTTGCAAAACTGCTCCTTGTGAAAAGTCTTTTTTATCTCAGTAATTTGTTGACACTTTTGCAAGTTTCTTTCAGAGAATGTGTAGTACATCAGTAGGAACAACATTTGTAAAACTCAGAGCATACCAGTCAATGACACATGAGCTGCAGACTCGCAAACTTGGCAGTTTTTTCAGGTGTTCCATTCTAAGTGAATGGAAGTCTAGTCTGACAACAAATGGTAGGGCTATTTGTTCTCAGTCTGTGCATTATGGGACAGATTTAGCTTTCCAAAGGAATCCCAATGTCTGCCCCCATGAGGACAGAAAAGAGTAAAAACAAAATAAAATTAGGAATGAGTACTTATTTTGCTGCAGGCAGCTTTGGGAGGTGTAGTAAATCATGGCAAGATAAAAAAAAATATGTTTTCTTCATGATTTGCCCGTAGTGGTCCTTTAAGCACATGAATTGGGAGGGGGAGGGGTTGATGCTGTGCACCGTTGTGGAGTTAATGTGCCAAGCCACAGGTAGTTCCATACAGCAAAGGATCACGTGCCACTCTAAACATTTTTGGAAACCATTAACAAACCCTGGGGCAATTACACACTTCTCAGCCATATTCCTACATTTATACAAAGTGTTCGATACAGAGTCATCTTGTAAACTCCAGCATCAAATTTTCTCCTCAGCTTTTCACAACCTAGAGTCCTGAGTCCAGGAATGTACACACTGAATCCCTCATTGACTCTCTTCAAGAGGAATCTTGATGAGTGGATGGGAGATCGTAGATTTACTCCGGGTATCATTTCTGTGTCACTGTTAGATAGATGCACAGTATACTAACCTCGAAAAAGGGCATAGCAAAATTAATTTTAAAATGGGTGGCGAAAGCCAAACACACTCTGGCTAGGCTTGTAAATGTCCTAGGGCAGATAGCCTAGTATGAACCTATGAACCTATGAATGACTGAAATTTTTGGCTTATATATACTAACACTGAGATTGCAATTTCTGTAAATATTCTCTTTTCTTCAAGGTATGGGCACGGTGTGTAGATTGTTAATGAAGATAGCAAAGAGGAGGGGTGTGACAATAGACCCTTGAAGTACTCCTGTTTTGTTTAAGTATTGTAAGAGACCACCTTGCCATTTTACACATCATCTGTCTGATAGCTGGTAAACCATTGTTGACAGGTTTGTGAAAGACCCAGAGAAGAAAGTTGCTGTGGAAGTGTGGAGTGTGAGACCATGTCAAAGGCCTTTGACAGTTCAAGAAGTATTACTAAGGTTATTTGGCCAGAGTGTCCAGCTTTGTTAATGATATCCACAAAGGAGATGAGATCGGTGATCATACTATGTGCTGGCCTAAAGCCGTGTTGGGTGGGTGAAAGAAGATTGTTGTGGATAAAGGTGGTTAATAGCTATTTATGTACACATTTTTCTAGCAGTTTGGATAGAAGAGACATGACGGCAATGGGTCAGTAATGGGCTAGTATTACTGCTTTGGAACTGCCATTGTAGCCGGTATTTGCAAGATACAGAGAAACACACCTTCAACACTTAATTCTGAAATGTTGCTGTAACATGTACCTCTAGTTTTTCAATATAGTATAAGAACTGTTCTGAGGTTTTACTGTGAAATATTGTTGATATTATTTAAAGATTAAAATTTTTAGCAGCACTCCTAACTTAATGAATTGTCTTTCAAGTTTAATGTAACAGACACGTGACCATCTAAGCGTGTTTTGAGCTTTCTCTCAGATTTAAGTGAGAGTTTGAGAGTAGGCAATGTGCAGTTGTTATGTACCCAAGATACAGCTACACTTTCTAAATGCTCAGTATTTGGATTTGTTTATGTGTCCTTTCTGCTACTAGTAGGGATTTTTATATAGTACTTTATTACAGGAAATATGCTGTACGTCAACAAACAGGGACATAACAATAATTACATTTTGCCATATTTGGTCATCCCAGCCCTCATTATTTGGTCAACATGTCAACATTTATAGAGTTCTTAATTTGTATTATGTAATTCAGCCTTGTCTTGCTGCTGTCATAACAGCTGACTTTCTTGATTCATAACAATCTGCATGACCACAACCTTTGGGATTATGGATAGAATAAAAAGGTGGATTCAGAGTACTCTGAAAGTAAATGTAGTTTACTTTTCCAGGTTTACTTACTGCAGAAGTACTGATGCGTTCATAGCTTTAAGAAAAACAACTAATGATCAAATATGTCAAGGTATCTGGCTAAGCAACTTACTAAGTGTACCCCTCATTGTCACACACACACCAAATGCATGTTTTCGGAGTAGTGTGACATTAATCTTGTTAAATGGCAGTGCTTTGTTTGGGAAAACTCTGAAAATTGTGCATAAATCACATATTCCTCTCCAGATGGTGTTTACTGCAGTATTAAGTTTTCCTTGCATAAACATGTACAAAAGCAAAAATCAACTAGTTTTATGTATTTATTTTTTGTTGTCCAGGTTAGCATGAGGCATATGTTAATCACTGGTGTAGCTGAAACACATCTGAAAATGTTTTTCTAATCCCATACCTGACACCTTCTCAGTTTTTTTTTTTGTTCAGTATCGCCATTGATAGATCTGCCACATATTGACTGCAGAGGTAGTAGTAGCCCATCGGAAGCTTTAGGTTGCCTATATTGTTGAATAACTAGGGTATGCAATGGCGCACAATGAGGACATAAGAACATTTTTCAAACAGATTAGTAAGAAAGCAAGGTACGAGCAACAGGAAGTAACAGAACTAGCTGGGTCTGTTGATGAAGGCACTGAGAAAGGTGCTGCCTCTGCTGTGTTTGTGGGACAACAAGAGACCCCACAAACTGTATGTGCAGAAAATTATATTGGCCTTTACATTTGATCACAGAATTGATGATTTCATGAAATTCAGGTTGCTGACAAAACCGTACATCCCTCCACAGAATTATAACTTCATAGTCGATGCATCAGAAAATAAGTGAGCATTCTGATATAGTTGGTTGCCTCAGTACTCATCGTGGCTTGTATATTGTCCTCTCCTGAAAGGCCCACTCTGCTTAACGTGTGAATTATTTCCTCAGTCAGTTCATCATGGGTTGCAAGACAGCTTCATCACTAGTGTGTGTACAAAATATAATACCTTCAACAAGTATGCAAGAAATCACATGCAATCGTCATGGCACAAAGGTTCTACTGAAGATGCTGCCAATTTTCGTCATACACGGCAGAAGCCAGAAACAGTTGTCAATCCACAGCTGGATGCAGCAGTAGCAAAACAAATTGCAGAGAACCAAAAAAAGAAATTGGAACCAGTTTTGTCTACCATTATTTACTGTGCAATCCATGACATTCCTTTCCATGGAAAAGAAGGCTCTGGTGGAAATTTTTGTGACTTGTTAGATTTTCATATTGAAGCTGGCAACAGAATACTGAAACAGTACAGTGAAACAGATGCAAGAAATGCTAGCTACGCATCCCATGGGTTGCAAAATGAGCTGTTGGCAGAATGTGAACACATACTTCAAAAGGAGATTGTGCAGCAAACAGGGCAGTTGGGTTTAGTGTATTGACAGATGAAACTGCAGATATCTCAGGCACTGAGCAGTTGTTATTGGATGTTTGGTTTGTTGGTGGTGATTGTATTCGAGAAGAGTTTACTGGTTTTGTTCCCATTGTTTTGAGAGATGGACACACTGTATCAATTGTTATTGTCAGTGAATGCATAAAGTATGACCAAACTTGGACAAGGCTATGATGGCTGCTCCATAATAGCAAGCATCCAGAATGGTGTTCAAGCAAAGATTTGTGAAAAGTATCCAAAAGCAGCCTTTATCCACAGACTAAACCTTGTATTCAATGATCTGAATGATGTTCCTGAAATACGTAGTGCCATTGGAGTTACCAAGAAGATTATTAATTTTTTCCGCGACAGTCCAAAACGACGAGCATTGGTACCAAATATACCTCTTCTGTGTGAGACACGATGGACTGAGAAATATAAATCCATTTGTGTGTTTAGTCAGAACTTTGACTGCCTGGCTGATCTTCAGAAGAGCACTGCTGGTGAAACCAGATAAAATGCACATGTTACTCAGTACTTGCTCTTCATGCACGTTTCTAAGTTCTCTCTTCATTACTGCAAATTACTCATCAGTTCTTGAGCCTGTGGCCCACATGTTGCAGTCTGTTCAACTTGATATAGTAAAGGCTCAGCAACACATCAACAGTCTTATTGAAATATTCAAGGAGCACCACAACCATGCTGAAGAGCACTTTAGGAATGACATTCTCAGTAAGGCAAGATTGGTAGCAGATAAAACTCATAAACAAAGACATTGGTAATCTCCAAACTTTGGACCCTACCCAGTTTGGATTTGTAAAAGGCAGATCATGTCTCCTAAACCTGATTGACTTCTTTGAAGCAGTCACCAAAGCCATGGATGAGGGTAAAATGGTTCACACAGCTTATCTAGATCTCGCCAAGGATTTTAACACCATCCCCCACTCTGGAATTATAGATAAGCTCACTAAACTAAGTATAAATTCCTATGTCACAAGATGGGCTGCCAACTGGCTCAAGGACAGAACCCACACTGTGAAAGTAGCGGATTCCAAATCCAACATCAGACCAGTGACAAGTGGAGTATCACAGGGTTCAGTCCTGGGTCCTCTCCTGTTTGGTATCTACTTCTGTGAAGTGCAGGCCAACACAGAAGATCTTTGGCTAACAAAGTTTGCAGATGACTGCAAACTAGGAGCCATAATCGAAACTCCTAACGATGTAGAAAAACTACAAAAGGGCCTCACTGAGACAGATATCTGGTGTCAAAGCCATGGCCTGAAGCTCAATGCCAAAAAGTGTATTGTCATCCCCTTTGGTAAAAATTCTGTACCCATGAACTACCACATAGCTGGTAGTCTACTTAATGCCGAAAATGTGATAAGAGACCTTGGGACACAGGTGGACAGTAGTCTCTCCTTTGATAATCACATCACCACAGTGGCCAGGAAATCCTTCTACGTGGCTCATCTCATCACAAGAGGATTCTCATCCAGAAAAAAAGAGATCATTGTTCCCCTCTACTCATCACTCATTAGACCCATTATAGAGTACAACGCCTCTTTTGGTGTGTACCTCACAAGACATCTACAACAACTGGAAAGACCACAGAAATACCTCACAAAGAGGATTACTGGCCTCAAACAGATGCCCTATGCAGACCGTCTCAAAAAACTACAGCTTTACTCCATCGCATATCGCCTACTCAGGGGCGATCTCTGCCTAACATACAAAGCTATGTCAAACCCAGAGCTGTTGGACATGCTCCACTTAAAGAAATCCCAATCCCTCCGAGCTACACGCTCTAGGGACCTAAACCTTGTCACCACAATAAACAGAACATGCTGGAGGGATAGATTCCTGTCCCAGAGACTTCCCATACTCTGGAACAGACTACCTATCTATGTCAAACAGAGCTCCTCATTAGCACTCTTCAAGAAAAATCTTGATGATTGGATGGGAAATGGGAAATTCACCCCGGGGATCACTTCTGTGGCTCTGTTCGACAGGGGCACAGGAAAATAATTTTCTTGGGTGGAGAAAGCCAGTGTACATTCTTTGGCTAGGCTTGTATGGACCCTAGGGCCGATAGCCTAGTACCTACCTATGAACCTATAAACTTGGCATTCAGTTAGTGTTGCCAAAGATTTGCAAGCGACAAACACACTGAGGAAAACAGTAAGTGTGGATTTTGAGAGTTATTACAGAACAAGTATTTATATTCCCTATCTTGACTCATTAGTTTCTTCATTAACAACTCACTTTTCCAGCAATAACACTGCTCAGTTTAATTTGCTTTATCTGCATCCTAAAATAATGCAAAAGCTAGAATGTGAAGAATTCTAAAATGAATTGCCATCAGTAATGAACTATATCATATTGACAATTTGGAATTAGAGATGATGAACTGGTTCAACTATTGGCATACTAAGGTTCCCAATATTGCCAAAACAGTGGACTTTGCTGACTTGTTGCAACACTGTGATTTCTTTCCTGCTGTCATGCAAGCAGTTCTGATTCTGTTGGCCTTACCAGTCACTATTTGCATCATTGAATGATTGTTCAGCACTCTGAGATGAGTCAAGTCCTAGTTAAGGTGTACAATGACTGATGATAGACTTTCAGTACTGTGCATGATTAGTGCTTATCGTGAGCTTGTCATTTGTGAATAGAAACAGTTCATCAGTAAAATTATCGACAGTTTGGCAGTCACAGTCAACGCTTACAATTTATATTTTCACCACAGGAGCTGTAGGCCTAAACTTACAACAATGTACTACATTCCGTTTTTTTTAATTGCAGTTACCCACAAAATTTATAATTTTTATATAAATGAGTTCAAAATTACAGTACCATTGAGGTCTTATTTCGTAACACTACAAATCCACAGAGGTGCCATCCATTTCTATACTACAGTATGGAATACTTCACTTGCATGAGGTCATTGCAAACAGAACAAGCAAAGGATGCTGAAGTACCCATGGTTAATGAATATCCTGGAAATGAAACATGGAATCACAGATGTAGAGAGAGCAGCAGCCTAAAGACAGTAAATAAAAGAGAGAGTTAGTAAAATCTTTTTAAGGCTGCTAGCGCAGGAAGACTTTCTTTAGTGACAATTGACAAATCCTTGTTCTGAAGCAGAATCTCAGCACCTGATCCACAATACAGGTAAAAGCAGATCAAACCATGAAGTACACTTAAGCAGGCAAAGTTAAGTGGAGTGATAAGAGGAAGGAGTACAGTACAACAGAGAGGGGTGACTGCCTGGACTTCAAAAGGATTAGATATGGCAAGAAAAGGATTGTAATTAGTAAAAGTTTATTATGTTGGTTTGCCAAGAAGGTTAACTGGACCCTTTATGTTACCGTCAAGGTCAAAGGCATATACAAAGTTATGTTCAGAAATGCAAAGTATAGCACAATAACAAGAACAGATTCATAGGTACTTACTAAGTCTGTTGATCCATAAGGATATTTAGAAATTTATCCCTGCATTCCCATGAAGGTTTTCGCCCTCATATCTTACATTTTAATAACCCGAGGCAAGTGGAATACTACTATGTTGTTTCTGTCTAAGAGGGACAAGGCTACTGAAATCAGGAATGAAATTGGGATCACCTATCCATTCATCCAGATTACGTTTAAACAGAGTAAGATATGTATTTTGCTTTATGTGGAGAGCAATATCATTCCAAAGAAGAGGGAGTCTTATCTGATACATATCTATCCTTCCTACATGTTGTATTTATGTTGCAGTACAGATTAAGACCTGCTGAGTGTTTATGCCCCCATTGCACTTATGAATGTGCACTAGGTTTGACAGGATTACATCTGTTGAGGTTATGCATGTACATCACAGATCTCTCCTCAGTAGCCTATATGACACCAAGAACAGGGGCAAGGCTTGGAGGTGGTCCACATAGTTTTTGGATTTAGACACTTGATTTTGACAGAAGATTCCTTTAGGTGATAAAATTATGTCCAGAATCAGGAACAAATGCACAAAACAAGGTGGGTGGCTCCCCTGTTGTAGAAGGAAGTAGCAGTCCACAAAAATCACAAAAACTGATAGACCAAAGAAGAGCCATAAAGACGATGCAGTGGACTATGAAGGATAAGTAGTAAGTTATGTATAGTTACTATTATGCAAAAAGTCCAGTATTTACATACACAAGATATACATAAACAATAAGGGAAATTACAGGAAAGAAAATACTTCCACAAGAAAAACTGTCAGAACCTCAAATAAAATGTGTTCATTACTACAACACATTTGTGGAAAACAGTGTAAAGACCAAGAAACTTTGATCTGTTTGGAAAAAGAAGCATCTGAGGAGGTGCGAACATATAAATAACAAAACCTAGGGATTTTTGAAAAGTGTAAAAAAGAAATATGGACATGGGAAAGAGAGAGAGATTTGATATGGTGCATTGTCAATGAGACCTAACAAAATCTCATATAACATCATGACTAACTGTAGGACCCCCCTCTAGATCTGCCTTGGGCCATAATACCTCCTACCTGACTAGTCTGAAAGTCCTAAGCATTCAGCCAAATGCAATACTCCCAGAGAACTTCAGCTTCCCTTCCATCAGCCTGGAAACTTATACATCTCCATACATGTATGCCCAGAGATTTCTGGACTTTCTAATTACAAATTCACTGGACTAGCTAGTCCACTCCCCTAGTAGGGGAGACAAAAGCCTGGACTTGGTTTTCACTAATATGGAACAGCTCTGTTCCCTGCTTGTTGTAACATACTTCCTAGTCAGATTGGATCAAAATCAGTCATAATCATCATAAGAAGGAAACTGGAAGCAACCTTCAAAAACCAAGTATTCAGAGATTATGCTAATGTTAATCTACCAAAACTGAGAGATGACCTGGCTAAATTCAACATTTTTTTCCACTCTGATAACTCCGCTACTAATTGGAAATCCTTCACTGCCAAATTCTATGCACATGTAAATAGCTCCATAGAGGAATCTGTCCCCCTGCAAAATAAATACAATGCCCAATTTAAAAATAAACCCCTGTAGTGGAACCCAAATATAAACAGGCTCTATAATAAAAGAAAAAACAGCTAATTGTACATAAAAAATAAGTCTAAACTTACAAATGCTAAAAACGCTCTTAACAAACTTAACAGGGAACTTTGGTCCATGATCAAACCAGCAGATAGTTGAAGAGAGCTCCAGCAGATGAAGTCTGAGCTAAACAAAACAGGACAATGAAACAAAGCAATAAGATTTCGCAAGAACGGTTCATCAAGTGCTACAAGTTCAAAAAATATATAAGCAAAACAAATTCTTAATTAAATGAAAGAATCTGTTTTCATTTATCTGACATAAGAAGAGGCAATGAAGGTAATGTCTTATTAAAGCATATCCTGAAAGAGGGTGCAGAACATTATTTTAAATTTCTGCTGTTAGAAGCTGTTTCTTTGAAAAGCTGCAAAGGGGGTGATGTTTCAAATAAAACTGAGAGAATGAAGTACAGATGGATAAATATTTTAAGAGTTGATCACACCCCTGGATTAAATGCAGCTATTATTATAAAATGTGTTTTTAAAGTAAGATTGCTTTAGGATTGACTTTAACAAATGGCTTATCTTCTGGTGTCATTCAAAGTGGGTACAGTATACATCTGCTTGGGAGGATATGACAGACAGTCCAAACTGCTCTCCCAGGGATGGCCTGCACCAGTTCCTCCCAACAAAAATTTGTAATGGTATCTGTAATAGTTTATTTCATGTTCATCCTGTGTGCTTCTAATACTGCCTCACAACTTAACACCACATCCAGATATGCTTGAATAAAGTCCAATATTTCACTAAGCAAATGCATTATTTTCTGGACCCATCCAATATTTATATAGAGTGTTACTTTTTTTCCAAGGCCACCAAAAAAATGTGAACCCATTATGATCATAGGTGGCTCCAGTTCTACAGATACATGTCTAGTTTTAACTGTATCATTATTTTCCTGCACGCAAATGTACATAAAATGTTCATTGAAGTTTGTAGACTTCCACAAGGATATCTCACCATTCTTTGCAAATAGCATTCGCATAAACTGTTTTACATGTTGTGCTAGTTACAAAATCACATCTTAAAAATCAAGATTCTGCTGCATGACCATGCTAATCCATGCTTTCTAATGACAGATTATTTTCCAAATCTTTCATTATCACTGAGATTAAAATAAAAAAAAAACTTGCTGCAAGAACCAGAAGATTATACAAAAAAAAGTTCTGAAAAATATATTACGCTACATCACAACATGCCAGAATAACTTAAATTCAATAAAAAAGAGAAGTGTACGTCACAGGATATCCACTGTAAACATTGTCAAACCAGCATTCCAGCAAAGAAAAGAAATTATAATCTCTTGATGCCAAATGTTTCCTTCCATTGTGCATGGGGTGGGTATTACCTTTGAGGATGCAGTTGAAACAAGGATCCACAAAACAACAGAAGACCACAAAGGAATTTTCTATATAAAAAAGGATTATAGTCAAAAGGCTGAAACAATTGATTTTATGGGGTGGTAGAATGAAGCAAAAGCACACAGTGGTAACTTTTTGTTAGCATTTTCTTTGCATTTCAGTGATCACAACCTCTTTGTTTAGTTTTTCATTTTATGAACTAATTTGATATCACAGAGACATCCTTACTAGTACAAATGTGTTGAGCCACAGGACATAAGTGTAATACCTAAACAATACTGATATGGACAAGGCAATACACAGTCAGGCCGATTAAACCAAAAATAACAGCTTAGAAGGTAGAGGATGAGCTCTGTAGCAAACAGGAGAAGAATAACTGGGACTCAGAAATTGTTGTATTTTAAGATGTAATCAAAGGTAAACAAACGAAAGGCACACAAAATTCAGATACAATCAGTGAGAAGTGGAGCAGTTAAGGTAAATAGTGACATGAGTACAGGGTACAGTAAGAGGCTAGAAGCTTACAGTTATCACTGTACAACAGCAGACAGCAAGTTATGAAAAGGACATGGCAATCTAACCAAAAAAAAAAACAAAGATGTGGAGAGGGAGTAACTAACATGTAGCAGGTATTACTAAAGAGAAAAGATTTAGATTGTAACCATCACTTCTTTTTCTTTTTTTTTGACAACACTATGTTTGTGCTTCATGAACAAAAGTGAGGTAGATTTTAACTCCTCCTTATAATGAAATTTGATATTTCTACTGTGGATTTTACATTTCAGGATTACTAATTAAGTACAAATTATATTTGCTCAGTCTATGGGGTGAGACATTCCAGATTATAGTGAAACAATTATACAGATGCTGTTCATAAGGAATGCCATCAGCAATCTTTTCACCAGTCCAGAGGGCATCAAGGACATATGGAAGAAGTACTTCAAGAAGCTTCTGAATGAAAAAAACAGAAGTTGTGCTGCCACATGCACAACTACAATGAAAAAGGAAGGAGGACCTGCCCTAGAAGTACAAAGTGCATTAAGGAAAATGAATTCAGGGAGAGTGGTAGGGTTAGAAAAATTCACATCAGATATGATCAAGATAATGGATGCGTTAGGTGATAAATGGCTTCCATGGGTACTAAACATGATATGGCAAGACAGACGTATTCCAGATAACTGGATAATAAGCATTTTAATGTCAGTGTACAAGAACAAAGTCACAACTGTGAGAAATATTGTGGTGCCAAACTCCTGTCACTGCATGAAAGTACTGGAGAAGGTGAATGATAAATGAATAAACAGAGTAGTAAGATGGAAGGTGAACAATTCAGATTCAGATCAGAACATATTATATATAACTAGCTCAGCTGGTCTGATTTCAAAACACTTGATCTGCATGCAAGTGACTTACTCCAATATAATACATCGGAGTAAGTCACTTACACTGAGAGCAACTCTTTTGGAATCTGGTTCAATGTTTGCAGTGAGACAGATAGCACAGAAGAAGCTAGAGACGAGGAAAAGGTCCACTAGAGTATTCCTAGACTTGGAGAAAGCATATGACAAGATTTGAGGAAAACTGATTTAGACAGTCTTGTGATGGTTCAAAGTCCAAGAAACATTAGTAGAATTAGTGCAGGCTATGTACTAGAACCCAGCAACACATGTACAAACAGTATTCAGTCAACTTTGGGGGGTTCCATTGGGAGTGGGAGTGGGAGTGGGAATGCCTCAGGGTTCAGTTCTTAGTCCACTCTTGTTCATACTGGTGGTAGATTACAACAACACACAGATTACTGGGGAAAGATCAACAAAGCTTCTGTATGCAGATTATGTGGCACTACAAGTAGACTGTGAGTAGGAATTCAGCAATGACTGGGGACTAGAATGCAAAAGTAAAGGTAAATGGGATAAAACTAAGCACAGATAAGACAGTGGTAATGGCAGCAAATTGGGGAAATCAGAAAAAGTTAAAAACTGAGACAGAAGGGATAATAGTGTTACAAGTAAACACCTTCAGGTATCTGTGATGTGTGATTAAGGAGAAGGGAGATCTGAATGAGAAGGACAAAGCTTTAACTAATCCTACCATGCATAATTGCTGTAAAAAATGACGGCACTGGGGGAGTATAATTACTGAATTATACAGATAAGGGAGACAAAATGGAATAGTATATGAAGAAGGAAGGAATAGGACAACGTTTCTTTTTTGGCTTAAGTGATACAGTATGTAGTATATCAGGATATATGTTCTTAAATATTAGATAGCTTGCAGACAGTAAATAAATAGCATATGGTACACCTCTTTCTAGAAGGCAAGTTCTCGGTTAAAGAAACTAAACTTTCATCAGCAGACAAATAAGACGCATTACCATGATAAATTCATACCCCAGTGTACACCTCACCTCTGGAACAAACTTCCACTACATGTTAAGCAGAGTAACACACTTGCCACATTCAAGGTAACCCTAGATAATTGGATGGGCAGCCTCATATTCTCTACCAGTGTATCTTCTTTTGCCCTCCTTGAGGCTAGAGGAAAATTATGAAAAAAAATCCTTTTTCTTTTTTTTATTTTGGTTAGGCTTGAAATGGTCTGCAGACTGACTGACTAGCAGTTAATATGAACCTAGGGAAATCACAGTAAAACTTCGTGGAGGCTGGTCACACATCTATGTTGTCATTACTGGGCATATTAATAGGCATTAAAAGTGCTACATGGTATCAGAAGTGGAAAAAAAGGAATTGTTTTTAAACTGATTATTGCTTTCTAGTGTAGAAATTAATTTGCATTTTTAAACTAAGTTACTTTTTCTAAGTAAAATCATCATTAAGGGTTTTACTGAACACCTCATGACAGATCCTTACAGTGTTTTGTTTGTTCAGAGAAAAGATGGCACAATTGCAACCACCAGGAATTTTCTAACTGCAAGATAAATTAGGAGAAAACTGAAAGTCATGGATGCAGAAATTCAGTGTATTGCTCCCTGAGAGTAGAAAAGCAGAGATACCTGAAAAGATACAGCATGGTATATTTCTGCATGTTGTAAGGGAAGAAGCATTGACTCTGTTTGACAGTTTTAACTTTCAAAAAGAAGAAAAATATAAACTGCTGCAATAAGGTAAAAGTGTACAAAGTAATTAATGTGAGCGTGGTAAAAGGTTCAATTTATTCTTCATAAAAAAGTGCTCAATGGAAAATATAGGTGCTTATGTAAATAATAATAAGAGAGACAAAGACTTAATGAGTTCCTTGGTTAACAGATAAGAAACATAATAGCTTGTGGTATAGGAAATTATCAGAAAAAAGGGGTAGGCAAAGTTGTGGATGTATGTACATTGAATTATAAGTATATGATTAAAGGAATTGACTGAAGAAACAAATGTATGCAATATAAAATCAATGAAACCCTAGTCTAATAACATAGTAGGAATGAAGTCCAGAAGGAACTATATAACAGTGAAATTTAAGCATCATGCACCAGTGACTATAAGCATGTACTTATTTGTGAAATCAGAATAATGAGGTATTTCAGTGAGATTGACAGGCTATTGGCAAGAAATGTTTAGGAGTAATAAATAAAGAGTTCAGTTCATATCATATTGAGAAGCAAAGTGTAATATTTTGTTAGAAAATACTTTCAAATCATTTGGACTGAAATGCACTGAAAGATGTGTAGTGTACACACTGCTGACTTGTTCAGCATAAGTGTTAAAGCCATTTGATTAGAAGATACTGATATGAACATGAAAGCAAAGTGTATAACGTAATCTCTCAAACAGTAGTACTGGATCAGGATGGGAATTATCTAATACACACCTAATAAGTTTGGTCATTTGGCTTGTGAGAAGATGGGCAAGGTGAAATGTATTCACAGTGTGTAAGCACAACACAAATGTGTACACAAACAGTCACACAGTCAATGAACCATTTCAAATACTGTATAGACCAAAACAATGATCTCTTACATGGCAATGCTGGTTTATTAATTGGCTTTAGTAACTTACCAGGTGAATATCACTTTCACATAAGTCCAGATACCTTGGCAGTGATACATGCTCCAAATAAAGTGCGAGTAGCTCTCAGGCATAGAATTGAGCAAAATATGAAGTAAATGGAAGGCTTATATGTCATTACAAAGTGAACAGAGAAACCAAAATAGGTAAATAGCACAGTCACTGCTGTAAAGTAGGGTAAGATTTTGCATATATACAAAGTCACAAGATCAGTAAAAAAATGAATGACCACTATCTATTGCTGACAGTTGAGGAAGTAGTCTCTACTATGCCAAATACTGTTATTTTCTTTTATTAGATGCAACCCAGTGATTCTAGCAGACAAAGACAGATGATGGAAGTGCTAAGATATACACATTTAGTACACTGTTAGATTGTTGTAGATTAATAAGAAGTCTGTTTTGTATTTCACCTGCATCAGAACAGTTGCACAAGTATTTGAAGGCTTTAAAAGTATTGTGAATGTAAATGATGATCAGTTATTATGAGGCAAAATACAAGAACATAAAAGGAGACTAGTACAGCCCCCACACAGACTGAAACACTATAATTATAACTTAAATAAGAACAAGTGCAGAAACAAGACTAGCAGTTCAGAAGCATAAATATATATAATTCTAATACCAGAAAGACTGAAGTCAGACTTAACTAAGGTTAGAGCAATATTGCAAATGCCAGGGCCAGAAGACAAACAGGCATTGATGAGATTTCTGGGAATTGAACAGTTTTGGAAAATGTTTGTATCTCATATGTCCAATATAACTATGCCTCTTAGAAAGCTACAGGACCAATATATTGCATGTAGTAGTCATGTGAATATGAAACAGATTTTGAGAAGCATAAGAACTAAGTAATAGGAAACTAAATATGAACTACTACATTGCAAATAAGTCAGTTGTGTTACAACTAGATGCCAGACAGAATTGTTTAAGAATTGTGATCCTACAGTAAAAAGACTAAGTCCATGTGAGTCAAGAGTATTTGCAGGAGTAAACAGTAAACAGTGTACTAATACAAAAAAATTTCTGAATATGCTCTGGAAAAGGGATACTACTAGAAATAGATCACAAATCCTTGCAAAGCAAATTCAGAATGACTTTGTACAAGGCACATCCAATATTGCTGAAGATGCTGCCTTACCTGTATAAGTATAGTCTAAAGGGAAATAAATATCAGCCAAGAAAATATGTCTTTCCCATATATCCTGGATCTGTGTTGTCTTGAGAATCACTTATTCACTCAAAGCAATGTAAAATGTTATTGCAGGATATTAATGTTTCTCCAATGTAGTGCAATCATGGAGTTGGTATATATCAAGTTCAAGGGTATAGGGATGCAGGAGGCTTGTCCACCTTCAAAAATGCTTGTTTTGAACTGTTCCATTATTTTATATGCCATATGCAAATTTTGAGTTGATTGGAGCAAGGGTATGAGATGCAAGTAATCAAGTGATGAGAATAATTCATAGTATAAGCAGAATTTAAATCTAGCAGATGACTTGAGTAAGGCATATTTACTAAAACAGAATGGAAAGTAACTAGATAAAGGATTACAGACTCTTTGAGAGATTCTAGTGTTACCAGTAAGAGAAGAAAAAGTAAAATAATTTCAGAAATGTAATGACTAATTTAGAAATAGAGTGACTAAAAGAAGTCACAATGAGAGGTTTGCCAGAGCAAAAAACATTATTCAGAAATGAACATCAATGCTTCTTTTTCTTCAGACATGGAATACATTGAATTCAAGTCTTAATATTTAAAGATGACAAAACTGGTGTATCTAACCAGCTGAAAGAAAAGATGCTTAAGAGAATAGACATCGCATCTTAAGGAGGAAGAAGAAAAAATAGTGCACAACAAAAGAATTAACTTTTAACAGATAAACTTACAAATATTCACTATGAAAAAGCTTGAGAGAGGAACCTGTGTCTGAGCACGATAGCAGCAAATGAGATCTGAGGTAATGGGGACAGACTAAGGCATTATAGCAGAGGGAGGAGTTCAAGAGTTGGATCCGAAGTCTGGAATATGCAGCCAAGTTGGATCCAAGGATTGGATCCGAACTCCATGGGTTGAGGAAGAATGAAAAGGACATCATCAGATCCCTATCTTTGTGGAAAATAAAATACGGTTGACCTTCCATAAGAGCTTGCTACTAGGATACTATTCATGTTGAGGTCAGAGCAATCAGTAACACTATTTTTTATGTTAAGAACCTCAGATCAGTCTTATGTGTTGGTCTAAATAGAACAACAGTAAGTTTTCCCAAGACAAAGTCAAGATTCCCAAGCAGCTGCCACCTGTTTTCTGGGAAGCTTTGTAAGCAACACCCCTTCCAAATTTTTTTTCACATAATATTGCATAGAAAGAGTGGTCTCCATGGGCAGACATGATGAAATGTCAAATGGCCTTTGACAGAGGAGTAAGAAAGGCCAGAGGGTAATAGCAGATACAAATATTACAGAACCAGAGAAATACTAACTTTAAAAGAGTGCTAGTTCTTATATTGGCACTTACTAGAAAATATTTTCCCTTTAGTAATGTATGATATCCTAGTAGCAAGTTTCTTTGCCTCTGTAAATACCTGCTGCATGTCCTCAAAAAATAGGTGTACAAAGGTATCACAAATCTATACCAGTTAGTTGAAGTTATTTTAACTGAAGTGTATAAAACAGCCTCCTCTGTTGTGTGAGTAGGTTCAACCTATGAGGAAACCTGTGATAATTGTCATTGGTCATTTTCAAAAGAAGGGAGAGCCACTGTTGCTTGTGCCACAGTGATCTTTGAATTGTTCTTCTAAATCCTCTGTCAGACCATGGATAGCAGTGGAAAAGCATATAGGAACACTCCCATATCTTCCAGGCCTATTTGCAAGAAATCCTAAAGCAGAATTTTGCCAGTTGTTTGTTGTGAATGGAGGTGAAAGGATCTGCCTGAAATGGTCTCCAGAGTTGGATTAAATCCTGGAAGACCCCGAATTCAATTTCCATTCATGAGGGTATGTCCTGGTCCTGCTTAGTATGTCTACTACTGAATTTTCTCTGATGGGATGCAGCCACGGTGGTGCAGCAGTTAGTGTTGTCGCCTCACAGCAAGAGGTTCTCCGGTTCGATTCTTGGCTGGGGTGCCTTCTGTGCGGAGTCTGTATGTCCTCCCTGTTGTCACATGGGTTTCCTCCAGGTGCTCCGGTTTCCTCCCACATCCCAAAGACATGCAGTAGGTGGATTGGACACTCTAAATTGGCCCTAGGTGTGAGTGTGTGCATGTGTGTGCCTTCTGTGGAAGGTTGGGCGTCAGGCTGGCAACTCGACACCATAAAACTCCAGTGCCAATCATGAGCAGACAGATGATCCGCTGTGGTGACCCCTAACTGGGAAAAGCTGAAAGAAGAAGAAGGGATGTAAGATGCTGGTAGAGTGAGGTTGTGCTGGAAAGCTATATCCCAGGCTACCATGGCTAGTCTGCACAGAGGGTAATATCTGGTCAGCCTGTTTGTTTGTATACCACATAACTGTATCATTGCCTTAATCATTTGTAATGGTCCAGGGGACCAAAGATAACCGACAGTTGAGAGCATTTATTACTCCTAAGATCTCTTTCACATTTGTTGTGTTTTGGTCTGTTCTTTTTGTTCCGAAGACCCTGCATTTGTATTCCCAATGGCACTGCTCCCAGGCAGTGTCTGAGCCATCTGTAGTTACAGACTGTGCTGGAGGTGAAAGAACAAATGGGAGACCTGGATTTAGATCTGACTGGTTTCACCACCAAAACAGTTTCCTGAACTGGGATTTAGAAAAACGGATTTGGAAAGTCAAGGGATGCTGATGTTGGGACCATACAGATTTTAGGTTCCATTGAATTTTCTCATGTGAAGCCTGAATAGAGGAATCATGGAAATCAAGGATGCCATGAATCCTAGTATCTGGAGAAATTCCCTTGATGAAGCTTTGGACTGAGTGGAAAACCCAGGAAAAGATCTTGCTATAGATCTATTTTTTTCCTGTGGAAGAAAAGGTCTTGAAACTGAAGTATTGAGAAGACACCCCATGAAAGCAACCATGTGAGTAAATCAAATGAGACTTTATGTTCTCTTGAAACCCCAATCTGTGAAGGAGTTCTCTCACCCAAGTGAAAGATTCCTTGTACTTTGAAAAGGTAAGCAAAGCATCTAAATAAGGAAAATGTGAATACCTTGCAGTCTGCAATATGCCATGACTGGAGATAGACACGTTGTGAATACCCTTGGAGCAGTGGATAACCCAAAGGGTAATACAGACAACTGAAAGTGTAATCCAGACACAGAAACCCTTAAGAAACATTTGAAATCTGAGGCTATAGGAATGTAATAATAAGCGACCTTTAAATCTAGGGTTACTAAGAAACTTAAAGGGGAATAAGAGGCAACAGGTTATGAAAGGACAGCATTTTGAACTTCAGAACTTTTACAAACTGGTTTAGAAAAAAGATTTAAGACAGTTCTCCAGAGGGCTTCTTTCTTTGGTACCAGAAATATTCTTTAATAAAAGCCTGTTCCTATCAGAAAGAGGGACAGCTTTTATCACCCCCAAATCCGTAGATGCTGAATGACAGGAAGGAACAAAGAAGGTTGATCCAGAAGATTTGAAGAAATCCCATGTAAAGAAGGGAGAGATTGCCACTGCCATCTGTATCCCTCTTGTATTATTCTCAGAACCTATTTGTCTGAAATTATCTGTTACCAAAGAGAGTAATGGAGAGCCACATTTTGGGGAAGATTTAAAGGTTTGGCAAGGTGGGGAAGGGTTTACCATCTGCAGATAGTCGTTCAGACTTGAGCCCTCTGTTTCTAGGGGGTTGCCCTCCTTGTTTTGTTTTTTTTTTTGTTTTGTTTTTTTGAGCCCACTTACCATTGATTTTGAATGTCTGCTTGACAGAACCTTGCTGTCTCTGCTTATTTTTCTTTTTATAAAATGGTGTTAAGGCGGGTATAAAACTTTAACAAACTTGAAGAAGGAAGACTGAAAAATCTGAGCAACCCTCTGAATCAGTTTCCCTCTCTCATCACACTTTTTCAAAATCTCACCAAGAGATGGTCCAGAAATTACCTCTCTGTCTAAAGGAGAATTCACAAGCTTTAACATCCTCAAGTAAATTTTGAGCATAAAACCATGCAAATCTCCTCATAACAGTAAACATATCAGCTTCTGTGTCTCAAGTCACCAGCTGAAGGAATTCATAGAATTTTGTCCTCTGAAGGGGGAAAAGTAGCTACAATGTTGCCCATATTCTAAAAAGATACAAGTGAAAACTTAATGCATGAGCTTGACAATTACTAATTCTAAAAATAAGAGTGGGAGAATATACATTTTCCCCAAAATCCATCAAAAGCTTTTCCATCCTCATCAGAAGGGGAGGGATTATATTACTCAACAGTAGGATTTGACAAATAAATCACTGCAGGTTAGATCTGGGATTAGAAAACAAAAATTTGTAAAATTGAGGAACTTTATACAATCTATAGGCTTTCTTGGGGATAGCAGGCTGGCTGTTAGGCAAGTTAAAGGCTGTAATAAAAACAGCCAAAAATGCTTGGAAGTATAGGAGGAACAAGAGCGAGTTTAGGAAATTTCACTTGAAACCAATCATATATTTTTTTTCAAGAATACCGGAATATCAATATGTTCCCAGTGAAACAATTGGTCCAGTCTAATTACAGTTTCAGAAAAAGAAAATTCTTCTGTAAGGATAGGTAATACAGTTTTGTTAGAATAGACATTGCATACATATAGTGTTATTACAATAGATTTTACATAAGTACAGTATTCTGCTAGCAATGTCTAATGCAACCATTTTGAAGCAGGCCTATATCTTCATTTTATGTTTCACATTTTACATGCAGCTTTAAGTAAATTCAATTTGAGTGGAAAGCTACTTTCAGACCAAAACACTGATAAGGATAAGATATGCAGACTTAGATTCCTAAGAGAACATTACAAGATGTGCACAACTTATAGATTCTAAGAGAACGTTTTGTTCTGAATCAGAAAGACCTTACAGAGATGGAGACATTCATAGATAGGAATCTCAAATAATATTATTTAGATAATACAAGCCTTGGAAACCAAGGTTAAAGAGATGTGTAAAACAGAGGAAATTAACAGAGCATGGTAAGACATGTAAACTTTCAAGACAGAAGTCAGTTACAAAAGTCTTCAATTCAAAGTCTTCAGTCTTGGTTTGGATCTTGTTTGAGCATGGTTCAGACAGTTATGGTTATATTTATTAATTTGTTATAATTCAACACTGTAATGGAATAACTTGCTCCCCATTGTGATATTGCTGCTCATTATGTAGTAAACTCCTAATCTAACTACAAGAAGTTCATCATGACTAATTCTGAAAAGTGCATGAAGAGTGAAGCAGTGAGATCTGGCATTTTTTCAGCACAGTTATGGAGACATTTCTACATGGGGCTATCAGAAGAAAAACTCTCCTCAGAATCTGAATCCATCATTTGTGGAGAGAAAACTGAAGCTATTCCCTTATCAGCCATCATCTTTAATCATTGAAAATTCCTAGGAATGGACATGCGCAAGGAACTGAACTGTTCTGTAGATAGACTTTCTTCAGCCTTAAAATCTCCCAATCAGTTGCAGAGGAGGTGAGACTGTGGACTGTTTTCCTTTATATGTTCTACATTTCTTAGCTTTGTACACAGTTTGGACAATGTTTTATTAATTGTGTGTTAAGTTTGGGCTTTTACTGTTGAGTTTGAACAGTATATCAACTAAGCTTGTTTGTTAATAAACAAAATAAGTAAATAAATAAATAAAAGGCTTATACAAAATCTTAAAAAAAAAACAGAATGAGAGGGATCAAGAGCCTGAGCTAAACTCAATCAATCATTCTTGTCTTAGGGCAAGTGGCAAGAGAAGATAAATGTTTAGTTTTTTTTTTTTAAACAGGATTTTCTACAGAAACAGAACTTCTCCTACCAAATCACCCAGAGGGGCAGGCATCCCAGTCCAGCTAATCAGAGAAGCACACCCTGCTCCTTCTTCCAAGACCAACACAAGTGGTTCTTTCATGCCTGCTAAGGGCACTCCAACAGCCAGAGAGGATGTGTACAAGCCCAGTCCATTGTGGCTAAAGAAACTATACCAGAAAGAACCAAAGAAAATGAATGGTCTTAGGAACCAGAAATGGCCACAGTAGAGTTCCCATTTGTGGAAGAGGCAAATTTGTAGCTGCTGAAGGGGCAAAGACATTTTCTTTTTGTGACTGGAAGAATAACCAAGGAATTGGTAAGTTGTTTCATGTTGAAACTGAAAATGAAGCCTGAAGCCAGATAAGACTCACATCAAACGTTGATAATAGTGGTATGTAACAAAACAGTGTTTTCCACTAGAAAACACCACATGGAAAACACAAAATATACTTATCCCCAAGTCCCTAAAAGTAATTTTACAAAACATTTTGGAAGAAAAACAAAGATACATTTCAATTGTGACAAATTTCTGTTTAAACACAAAAGTAAAAAAGTAGCATTTCACTGTTAAATGTTACTGTAAGTCACAACAGTCTTATAAAATGCAATTTTGTAGCTTAAATTAAGTTATTTCACAGAAAAAAATGTATGTCGTAAATTAGTAATTCTGTTTACTCTTAAATCCTCCACAAGAGAAAAACTTCAACTTTTAAAATCTTCTGCTCCCAAAATCTATAATTAGAAATAGTATCACTTACTAAACTACTAGGGGTCGGCCTGAGATGATCAACTTAAATTTGATCAACATATTCAATACTTAGTGAAAAAATATCAATAAATTACTGCACTATAAAACAGAACAAACTGCTACATCCTAACTCCTACCAGTCTTACTCTATACCTCACCTATCCTTACAAACATTATCTTAACTAGAAAAATGCTGCAACAAAAATGCCAAATTTACTACAAAATCAACTCATCACTGTCCAAGCGCTCAAAAAAAAAACTGAACTGGCCTGAATTCACAAAGAACATCTGTTATACACAGCTAAAATAGCACATGGAATATTCTTCTTTCCTGGCAAATACCACTCCCTCGCTCATCTCTTATACTAGTACACTCTTGCAAGGACCCTTCGCTCATCAGACAAATCGACTTCAGATTAAAAAAGTATACAATATCTCTGGTGATTCTCTAATACTCTACATATGTATCTAAATTATGTAACTCCCTCTTGACTACTATTAGAATAATATCCTCCCCTATCTGCTTCAAAATCAAACTACAAAACTACTTATTTAATTCCTGGCACTGCTCCATTACCAACTCACCTGGCTAAACTCTCCATTATATCTCTTGCTTTTCTTCAACCATTCATATACAACACGTACATTTTGCTTGCTTTAACTACATTATTTCCCTCTATTCATGCAATTGCCCTTTATCATCCTAGAACCTCCAATATTACTGTCTTTCTACCATCTCTAAAGTGTTCCCTTTCCACTTGCACTAAATCCCTCTCTACAACTCCATACAACAATCTTCTCTTTAATAATACCTCCTTGCTCTCCTTTCTCCTCCTAATTAGAATCTTCTCCACTCTTAACACCCCCTCCACATCCCTCCTTATGTTTACAAATTAAGTTCATAGGTAAATATTAGGCTAGCTTGTGGACCATTTTAAGCCTAGCTAATTTCTCTTACTGAGAATCAAACCCTGTACCTTTTGTCAGTGAGGAAATGCCAACTTCTAAAGCCCATGGGTAAATACTAGGCTATTAATCTGCAGTCTATTACAAGCCTAGAAAATAACCAAAAGTCAGATTCAAATCATGTACTTGGAAGTTATGCACTTACCATAACTTGGCATTTGTGTTGTACATATTCATTCTTCCTCACTGATAGGTCACGGATCCGACTTTTGGATCCAACTCAGCTACATTTTTCAAACTTGGATCCCAGTCTTGAGCTCCCCCCTCTGCCCATAATGCTCAACACTTTCCCCAGCTTCCTCAGATCGCGTTTGCTGCCTTATTGGCTACCAGATATAGACAAAGAAACAGAAAAATATCAGAGGCTCAAACCAAGAACATGAAGGTCCTTATAAAGGCCATAGATCCTCTAGGAGCAACTAGATTGGGGTATGGTTGAGAGGGACAGTGAGGAAGAATAAAAATGGACAGCACAGATGCGAAGGTCTGGTAAGTACATAACTAACAAATCTGATGTTGCCCTTTTCATTCTTCCTCATGAATGGATCAGAGTCCCCAGCTATGTAACTCTTGGGAGACCCTCAAGGAAGGACATGATGGAGCACTGTCGAACCAAAGGAAGGTCGACGTCTGGAGACAATATCCAATTTATAATGTGTCACAAAGGTATGAGTCTTTGACCAAGTGGACACTGCACAAATTTCATCAATGTCCTGGAGGAAAAGGCAGGTGATGTAGCCATAGATCTAGTAGAATGGGCCTCAGGAGGGCGAGGCAATACCATATCATTATTTGAATAAATTGGTGAAATACACTTAATAATCCATTTAGCCAGGGCAATTTTGAAGACTGCTTGACCTAGATGGTTAGACACAAAGGATACAAATAGTTGATCAGACTTTCTGTACAGTTTTGTTCTATGACGATAAAAACATAGTTGTCTATGCACGTCAAGCAAATGTAATATATAATTCATCCTTGTTAGAAAACATTGGGAAGAAGACAGGCAATTGTATAGACTGATTAATATTATACTCCAAAGGTATTTTAGGCATAAAGGATGGGTTGGTATGAAGGGACACTCTATCCTTATGAAAAATAATGTAAGGTGTTTTGGAAGATAACACCTAAAGTTCAGAAATTCTCTTTGCTGATGTAATAGTTACTAAAAAAGGTAGTTTTCCAAGACAGGAATTTCATATCACAAGCATGTGCTGATTTAAAAGGTTTTTGAGACAGGCCTTCAAGAAGTATCGTGAGATCCCAAGAAGGAGATGGATCCTTTCTTTATAAGAGCCCTTAGCAGAAAAATCCTTTTCATGAATGCTTTGCATAGTCTGCAACTAAAAAGGGAACAATAATTATTTCCAGTGTGAAAGTTGGAAATAGCTGCCAACTGAAGTTCTATTGTAGAAAAACTAGCTCCTTCCTGCTCTCATCTCTAAGACATTGATATGCAATCTGGTCTCCGAGGAAGACCACATGCCTTGGACCATCTTTCCCTTGAAATGCCCCCCTCCCCCCCCCTAGTTGGGAAGCTTCTGTGGTCACTGTGGCTGTGAGGGAGGAAGAAGGAACGGCCTGTCGAGGAACAGGTCGCATGAATGAACCCATCACTGAAGATGTTGTTTGCAAATTGGTGTTAACTTGATAGGAACAGATAACTGCTGGTAAAGAATAGACCACTGAACAGCTAAGGTCCATTGCAGGATTCAAATAAAAAACCTTGCTAAGGGAACTAGGAGGATGGCAGCTGACATACAGCCAATAGTTTGTAGTGTTAATCTTGCAGACAGGGATGGTAGAGAGAGTATCACATACTTGGCTTCTCAAAGATCTTATGTGATGTGGAGGCAAAGAACCCACTTAGTGTGTCGTATCCAGAAGGCCACCAATGAATTTCAAATTCTAAACAGATTTTGATTTGATAAGGTTTATGGTAATGCCCAGGCATCTATATTACAAGATCGAATGCTTAGGTGATCGAACATCTAAACATTGAACTTGTAATATCAAACCCAAAAATATTGAATGGTGCAGGAAAACACATCGGTTTGCCATGGAAAAGAAAAAATAACTTTACACCCAAACTAAGTGGGGGGCTTCACACCCCTCGATGTGGGGGGCTGTGCCCCCATACCCCCTAACTAAATATACAAACTCCAAGATTGCTCTACAGTAGGCAAAACAGCAAAATCCGGTGAACGGCCAAGGGAAATCTTTCCCTGCTTTAAATCGGCCATTTGCTATTTTTTGCTTTCGATATTACAAGTTCAATGTTTAGGTGTTCGATCACTAAGCATTCAATCTTGCAAAACAGACCCATGCCCAGGGAGTTGAAGATCTGAAGAAAATAATCCCTGGTCTGAAGTAGTTGATGCCGGGTTAGGGCAGTTAGAAGCCAGTCGTCCAAATATGGAAACACCTGGACTCCTTTCAGTTTCAGGTGAGCTGTCACTACGGCCATGCATTTTGTAAACACCCCATGGACTAAGGTGATTTCAAAGAGCAGAGCTCTGACTTGTAGTGGATGGCTTCCAGCCTGAAGTGCAAATGACTTTTGAAACGTTTATCTATTTTGATGTGATAGCATGTATCCTGAAGATCTATAGAGCACGTCCAATCATCCTTGCACAACAGAGGTAGAATGGACTGAACAGTAACCATTTAGAACTTTGACTTCTTTATATACCAATTTAGATTGCTCAGATCCAGAATGGATCTCAGGTCCCCTGTTTTCTTGCGCACCAAAAAAAGAAGTTGGAGTAAATTCCAAATCCTCTTTGTTCAGTTGGGACCTCTTGGATGACTCTTTTTTGCAACAATGTTTGCATTTCCAGTACCGCATGCTCCCTCTGACTGGGTGGTATGTTGGGGAGTTTCTTTTGTTCCACTAGAAGTGGAAGGATAAAGGGAAAGTAATAATCTCTGGATATTATGCTTGGCATCCAGGCATTTGTTGTCAGGTTGATCCAGGCATCCAGGTGCAGGGAAACATGACCCCCGACTGCCTCCAGAGATGGACAGCTGGGTAGTGCATCAGGAGCACTGATATGGACTGTCAGAGAAGGGTTCTCTGAAGCCCTGATTCTGCAGACCCCCCTCTGCCTCTGGGGTGTCTACCACTGAAACTTTCTCCACTGCCTCTGAAGGAAAAATCCCCATGTTGTTCCCAAAAAACCCTTGAGATTTTCAAAACCAAGTCTTCTTACCACCTCAATGATTTCTAGAAAAGGTACACTGAGGGGTAGAAAACTCGATCCCAATGGCAGACAGGGTCTTTCCTTGCTGTTTGCTGTGGGTAAGAGTTTCTTTGACAGAAAGAGGACCCATCAAAGGGGGTGTTGACAAAAGATGTCTTGAAATGTTCCACAAAATCACAAAGCCTCATCTAAGCATGTCTTCTGACAGCAATATCTGAGCCGGTTGCCTGTTAGGTGCCCACCACAGTATGGGCCTCGTGTCGGTTAGCCATGGAAGCAAGAGTAGCCATCTGGGAAGATACTTTCTTAAAGTCCTCATCCAACATGGTTTCTGCAAGAGAGTTGGAAAGTTCCTTGACCAGATCTCTCTGCAATCAAGTAAAATTTGCCAAGTAATTTAACAACCTCATTGCAAAGGTAGCTCAGGTGTAAACGTGCTTACCAAACCTGTCCACTGCTTGAGACTCCCTGTTCAGTGGATGGACAGAAGAGTTGTGTTCAGCTAGTTCCTTTTTGGTGGCTGCTGCCACAACAATGGTATCAACAGGAACACCTTAAGAGCAATGCAGTCTCTCATAGGAGGAACAAGGAATTTGTCTGGGCATTTGGGATTGGTTCGATTGTCTGGCAGGAAACTAAGTCAGTTAGTTCATCCGAAGGGAGGGAGACCCCCAAGACATAGACAGGCCTGCCCAGAAAGCCTGCAACAATACTGACTCTTCAGAAGGAGGAGGCTGGGCTGACCAACCACCCTTCTGTCAAAAGATCTCTAAGATGTCTCCAAAGGAGACATCATCTGGTAGTGATCATGGGGATCCTTCTCCCTTATTAAAGTCTGTGTCTTCGGTGAGGGACTCCATCAGGGAGTCTATGTGCCTCCTCTTTCACATTTTCTTTCAAGGAACCTCCTCTGTGAGGTGTTCAGGCTAGGTATCGGAAGAAAGGGGGGCTTCCTGGGACGAAGATAGGCTGACCCTGGACAGGAATGATAGGCTCAGCAGTCAGATCCAGTGAAGGATGAAGGGGAGGATCAGAGATAAACCTAAGGGAACCTGAGAACCCCCCACCCCCACCCATCTTCAGTGATGCTGATACAGTAGAGGAAGAAAGGGAAAGAACAACTAATCTATGGCCTCCAGACAGAATTGGACCACAGCTGTCGAGGGCCGAAGAGCCAAGAGAAAGGGACAGATCTGAGAAGGTCAGAGACAAACTCCTCCCCCTGGATCCAATGCTGACATCACATATCTGAGACCCACTCTGATACAATGAAATTGAAGCAGGGCTGGGCAGGATAGCTGTCGGAGTTGAGGAAGGAAGCTTCTCTGGATCAGACGCTGACTCTCTCAGATATCTAGTATCCTGGAGCTCCTAGATCACTGCTCAGATCAGAGAAGGAGACCGATTCAGTATAGTGGGGACAGTTATGGATCTGAGTGGGGATGGAACTGTCAAGACCGCCATCTGGATCTGAGCTTTGAGGAACCTCCGCATCATCCTGTCCATATCAACATCAGATAGGCTCCTAGAGAACCTTGAGGAAGCTACTGATGCAGGCCTTGAATGTCTGGCATGAGCTTGCAATGACAGAGGGCAAAACAGGAGATCCTGCCCTCGTAGAATAGTAGGTTGTTCAGCTCCTAGCTCTCGGATCCAAAGTCTTAGGATCTGAGGTAGAAGTGGATGGCCTAGGAGAGCTAACTGTGGTGATGGTACCTGTTAGATCTGAAGTGTGTCCAGGATCTGACGGGGTGGAGTAGGTCTTCATTCTGAGGTCTTTGATGATTTTGACGGAGGCTCTGAGGAAGCCCTCAAGGTCTTGTGAGAATGTTTCCTGGACTCCAAAGACCCAGCATGATATTTAGAGGGGGTTTGAGCCCCTGGTGAAGAGGATGAAGAAGCAGGCAAAAGTCCCTGCTAACTTGTTTCTGCAATCGGCAATAGCTTAGAGATTAAAGCCGTCACAAATGTCACAAGCTGATCGCAGATGGTCTGGTCCTAAACAATAGACACATTTACTGTGTGCATCAGATAGGGGAATTTTGTGCCCACAATCTGAGCAGTGCTTACACCCTGCTGGTTTATCCGAAATAACAATAAAAATTATGATACATTCCAAAGGTAACCAATCAAACACACAGAAAGATCACTGCCCACTCAAAAAAAAAAAAAAAAAGTAAGTTAAACTTACAGTATTCAAATAATTTTTTTTAAAGTTTTATCTAATAGAAAGAGAGCACATGGAAAGCAGAAGTGCCAAAAGTCCTGGGAAAAAGTAGCAGTTAAGATAGGAAGAAAGAAGACACAGTCCCCAACGTCTGCAAAAATCTAATGGGAAGGGGAGGAAAAAAAGAAACTACCAGAAAGGAATTTAGATCAAATCATAAACAAAGTGAAAATTTAACTTAGCTTTATCAACCAAAAAGTATTTCTCAGACTCAAGACCAAGAATCCGTACCTGTATCCAATAGGTAGCAAATGAGATCTGAAGAAGCTGGGGAAGGTGCAGAGTATTATGGGTAGAGGGAGGAGCTCAAGACTGGGTTCCAAGTCTGAAAAATGCAGCTGAGTTGGATCCATGACCCATCAATGAGGAAGAAAAGGACAACATCAGATCTGATATTTAGACCTTAACCATTATACCAAACCCCTCCCAATCCCCAGTACACTCCACTAAGTATCTTACACTGTTTTATAAGTATTCTTCCTCCAAAAAAGTGTTCAAAGTCATTAATTATATCATGTTGTATCATATTTTCCTGTATTGTTTTTGGTTTTCTTTTTTTATTGTAGCAATGTGAAATTTTGATGAGCTTTTCTCCCTGGGCCTCTGCTGAAAAGGGGTCCTATATGGCCCATTTTGACTACCCTGGTAATCACATACAAGTAAATAAGCAAATAACTAACTAAATAAATAAATAAAAATATGTATGAAAGTTTGGCGCACACTGCTTCCAGCTCAAATGCTGTTCTAACAAAATTAATAGCCACTATGATAAATAATTCAACTCATCTGTAGCAGCTGGATGAAAAGGAGGAAGAGTCAAGAAACGTAAGCTAGCACTGCTGGGTCATGTAAGGCTTGCCAGAACCTGAATGAATATGGATCTGGATGGTCTCATATATACAGGCTTTTCAGGAAGAAGCAGAATTATCAAAGCAAACAGTGCTTACCATGACCAAAACAGGATTGACTTTGGACTTTTTCTACCTGATTTCTAAATGCGTTTTGGAATAATGGAAAATGAGTAAAGGATAAAGGAGTCCTAGGAACAATTTCTGGATGACAGCATCCTTGGGATGTTCCCCTGGAGGAGGATTACTGCACTCCTTATACCAGATATGAAAGCGATGTACTTCCTATAATCTGAAAAGGTCACTCTTTATCCAATGCCCACCCTTCCTTCCCCATACTTCCATGCAGTGCTGGTTGGTTGGGGATGCAATGAGACGGCAGCAAGGCTTCCACCCAATGATAGAAAAACTTCCATACTACTGACAGGCTGATGGACCACTCAAAGCTTCAATAAGAAGCAACTGTGCCTGCCTGTCTGAGAACTGGCCTCCTCAGTAAATGCCCTACTTTTCACTGTTTCAGTATTTTTTACTTTTGGGATATCCTGCTAAGTATAGCCTAATGTCTGGCTACCATACCAAAGCCTTTATATCTTGCAGGTGTCACACATCACATATATGTCCTATGTTCAAGGCATAAAGTACATATGTGACATATGGACACTTAATCCTCAGTACTGAATTGCCCCAGAAGAACTAGAGAAACCCCACAGAAGCAATAACATGTGCATCCAGGAAGTAAAGGAGGAGGAGATAAGGAAAGAATAAAGACTCCTCAGCCAGAAGGAGGGTGACAAAAAGTAATAGGGAGCAGGAGGGAGGAACACAATACTGCAACAGTGACAAGTAGGGCTTCTACTGTTATGGTTACATCTTACACAACCGTACAATGTCTTGACTGAAATCACTGTTACAGTATTCTTAACTTGTAGGAGACTACAAATGCTACTGGAAAGTATGGGAGGAAGAAGGCAAAGAGCTCTCCACAAACTCATGAAAGATGGCCCTGGCAAAACCCGTTTCAGCCTAGAAATACCATCCAACTTGTAATGTTTGGTAAACTTGTGAACAGAAGGCAATGTAGCAGCTTCCAAGGAGGAGCTAGTATCCAAAACCTTGAAAAACACCAAAAGAGACCACTGTCCTGGAAGAATGAGCATGATCAAAAGAGAAAAGCTGCTAGCCATGAAACGAATAACAAAACAAAATGGCCTCAATCCAGGAGGAGATGGTTTGCTAAACACCACCAAACCCAATTTCTTGGCATGAAAGGAAATAAAAAGTTGCTTGGATTTCCTGATATGTTTTGTCTTGTCCAAGTAATATCTGAGCTTTCTATGTAAATCCAAGGTGTGAATAACCCTCTACTAGTAGTCTGAGGAGAAGGGAAAAAAAAAGGAAATGAATGGACTGATTCAAACACAAACCATTATCCATCTTGGGCATAAAAGGAGGATTGGTATGAAGGCACACCCTGTACTTGTGAAAAAAAAAAAGGGACCGTCATGAGTGCTTGAAGTTCAGAGACTCTTGGCAGGAATAAGAGCCGCCACTAAGTATAATGTTGTAGAGAAGAAGAAAAATCATGCTCAAAAGGGGACTTATTCAATTATTCAAGAAAAAAATTGAGGTCCCAAGAAGGAAAAATAGATTTTTCTTGAAGGCCTGATATGAAGGCCACCTTTTAGACATTGTTTGAGTTCAAAACTACAAGTTAAAGGTAGATTCACAGGCAGAAATGGTTGACAAACTTTAACAGATGAATATTCCAGGCCAGAAATGAGCAACTCACTCAAATTAGAAAGGACTGTAGGGATCCTCACAGAAAAATGGTCCAGGTCATGTTTGAAATACAAAGAGAAAACCTCTCCCATTTAGTCACATATGATTTTCTGTCCTGTAAAACCTGAAGCATGTTCTCAGAAAATTGGTGCCTGAAAGGAATCAAAACCCAATCCCCTAAAGTATCAGCTGAAAGGTGGACAAGTGAGGGTGAATTAGAGATCCCTTGTTATGTGTGAGGAGATGCATCCTATAAGGTAGCTTGTGATGACTGTCCCTGATCAAGTGAAATAGAAGGGTGGAACCAGTGTTGTCTGGGCTAAAAGGGAGTCACCAGCAATATTTTGGATGTGCCCCACATTATCTTGTGCAGGATCTGTGGTAGCAGAGGCAGAGAGGATTGGCATACAGAAGCACCCCCTTCCAAAAACAAAAAAAACATGGCATCCACTTTCCAGACATTGTCTGTTCAGACAGAAGGCAAAAAGATCTATCTGATGAGTACCCCACTGATTTACAGCATTCAGAAACACCTCCATATGAAGCATCTACTCATGAGGATTTGTGCCAGACCTGCTTAAAGAGTCTAACACCAGATTGTTCTCTGAAGAGATGTAAAACACCTGAAGAACCATCTGATGGACTGCAAAATAAACAAACCTGAAGAATCAGCCTGCAAAGAAGGCAACATTGTTGTGTCCCCTTGCTTGTTGATTTACCACATGGAATTGTCTTTAAAATCCTTTAGGGGACCTGGAACCCAAAGGGAGTGAAAAGCCTGGAGAGCTAGAAGTAGAGCCCTTATCTCCTTGATGTTGATATGGTCTGTCAGTTGTTGATGGAACCAAAGACCTTGGACTTTTAGGTTGTTGTAAGATGCTCCCAAACTGTGATCAGGTGCATCTGTGTACAGCTTCTGAGTAGAGAGATGAACCTGACAAGGCAGACCTGGAATCAGGAAATCTGATGAATCTACCGGTGGAGCTGAGCTTGAGACAACGTAGGAGAGGGATGGATACTCAAGAAGGTGACAGTGCTGGAGCCAAACAGTCTTGAGATACCATTGAAATTTCATCACGTGAAGTTTGATAAAAGGAGCCATGAGAATGGTGGATGCCATGTACTCCAGGGCTCAGAGAAATTCCCTTGAGGAAAAACTGAAAGACGAAGAACAGATTGGAAATAAACAGTCAAACAGAGGACCCTCGTAGGCAGGAGACAAGCTAATAGTGGAACATTCTAAATCCTGCTACCCAAAAACACCTAGTCCTTAGAGGGAGTCAACACAGACTCCTTTAGACTGAGGGTAAACCCCATACTACACAATGGAAGCACAGTGAAGTATAGATTTTGAAGTAGGAGCTCCTGAGAGGGGCTTGAAGTAAAAGGTCATCCAAATAATGGAAGATGTGAATTCCCTGAAGTCTGCAGAAGGCTACCACAGTGGTCAGACATTTGGTAAAGGTCCTAGGAGCTGTAGAAAGACCAAAAGACAAATCAAAGAACTGGTAATGAGAAGAAGAAATAGAGAAAAGTATAAACTTCATGAAGAGAGGGTGAATAGGAATATGGAGGTAAGCATCATTTAAATCTAGATAAACCAGTAAAGCTTGATGAAGCAACAGAAGGAAGAAAGCCTGAAGACACAACATCCTGAAGGAAGGCACCTTGAGAAAGCTGCTGAGAAAGGACAGGCCTAGGATGGGCCTCCATGACCCCTCCATCCTTGACCTGGTAATTTCTAACATGGGCGGCCATTGCTCTACACCAATAGTCAACTCCTCCCTGGTTAGATCCGACCACAAACTAATCACCTTGGAAATCCACACACACCCCCCCCCCCCCGCAAAGGTAACCACCATGAAAAATTTCTCCAAAGCTAACTTTGGGTTTCTAAGAACAGAGGTGGCTAACTTCACAGCATCCATGCAAATGGAGAATAGTTGCATGACGCCGAATCCTACACCAATGCACTGTACGAACACATGCACAAATGCATGGATCTCGCCATACCCAGTAGAACCAAGATGCTCTCCTCCAAAAGAAAGAAGCCAATCTGGTGGTCCCCTGCCATAAGCAAACTCTACAACAGGAGGAGGAAACTGATGTGGAATAAGGTGAAGTCCCAAGACTGGAAAAACTCCCTTATCAGTCTCAACAAAAAGTTGAGATCCCTCATCAAATCCGCTAAAGCTAGCTATGAAAACAGAATTGCAGCAGATAGTAAAGACAATCCAAGGCCTTCTATGGTTATATAAAGAACCTCCATGGCAATACCCAGATTTACTCTGAGCTACTGCACAATGGTACTACCTATACTGAGCCAACAGATACTGTCAGTATGCTAGCCAAGAGATTCAGTGCCATGTTTTCCCCTCTCCTCCCCAAAGGACCAATCACAATACCAGTAGATTGCCAGGCACCCAGTATTACTACTGCACAGGTTAAAATATCACTGTCCAAGGCCAAGATTACAGCTTCTATGGGACCTGACAATATCCCTGGCTGTGTTCTACATGAACTACAGAGTGAACTGACACCTCACCTGTGTGTCCTGTTCAATCACAGCCTCACCTCAGGCTTTGACCCTAATGAATGATGCACTGCTATAGCCATGTCTCTCCACAAAAGAGGAGCAACTACAGACCCTGGGAACTATTGCCCCATTAGCCTGACAAGTCTGATATGCAAAGCTATGGAACACAGCATCATGGACCTAATAAACAAGGATATAGGGACTCTCCAAACTTTGGATCCCACACAGTTTGGCTTTGTGAAGGGTAGATCATGGCTGCTCAACTTGGTCAACTTCTTTGAGTCAGTCACCACAGCTGTGGATAAAGGCAAGGTGGTTCATACAGCCTACCTTAATCTAGCCAAGGCCTTTGATACCATTCTCCACTCAGGAATCATAGAAAAACTCACTTAGCTGGGCATCAACCCCTATATTGCTAGGTGGGTTGCAAACTGGCTCACAGATAAAACCCACAGTGTGAAAGTAGCTGACTCCAAGTCAGACTGCTGACCAGTCACTAATGAAGTCCCAAAGGGATCAGTCTTGAGGCCTATCCTGTTTGGTATCTACTTCTCAGAAGTCCAGTCCAACACAAAGGGACTCTGGCTGACAAAATTCACAGAAGATGAGTGGCGCAGAGCTACAGTTATCCCAATCCACAAGGGGGGATCCACCTTGGATCCCGGAAACTACCGTCCCATCAGTCTGACAAGCCTTATCTGCAAGGCCATGGAGTGTATTATCATGGAACTTATAAACAAAGACATTGGCAACCTTCAAACACTGGACCCCACCCAGTTTGGTTTTGTGAAGGGCCAATCTTGTCTCCTGAACCTGATTGACTTCTTTGAATCAGTCTCCAGAGCCATGGACAAGGGTAAGGTGGTCCACACAGCCTATCTAGACCTTGCCAAGGCCTTTGACACCATCCCCCACTCTGGAATCATAGATAAACTTACTAAGTTGGGCATTAATCCCTATGTCACCAAATGGGTTGTTAAATGGCTTACTGATAGAACCCACACTGTAAAAGTAGCCGACTCCAAATCCAGCTCCAGACAAGTGACAAGTGGAGTACCTCAGGGTTCAGTGCTGGGGCCACTCTTGTTTGGCATCTACTTCTCTGAAGTACAGGTCAACACTAAGGGACTCTGGCTAACAAAGTTTGCAGATGACTACAAACTGGGAGCCATTATTGAATCCCCAAATGATGTGGA
Organism: Protopterus annectens; assembly: GCF_019279795.1. Classification (NCBI taxonomy): domain Eukaryota; kingdom Metazoa; phylum Chordata; order Ceratodontiformes; family Protopteridae; genus Protopterus; species Protopterus annectens. The sequence goes on along the minus strand of NC_056725.1, from coordinate 547,804,959 downwards.
TACTCTACAAAAGGGCCTTACAGAAGCAGATACTTGGTGCCAGAGCCATGGGCTCAAGCTCAATGCCAAGAAATGTATTGTTATCCCCTTTGGGAAAAAACATGTATCCATGAATTACCATATAGGTGGCAGTACACTAAACACAGAAAGTGTGATAAGAGACTTAGGGACACAGGTGGACAGTGGTCTCACCTTCGATAACCACATCGTCACAACAGTCAGGAAATCCTTCTATGTGGCACACCTCATCACGAAGGGCTTTTCATCCAGAAAAAAGGAGGTCATTGTCTCACTGTACTCATCCCTCATTAGACCCATTATAGAATACAACGCCCATTTGGTATGTACCTCTCAAGACATCTGCAACAACTGGAAAGGCCTCAGAAATACCTCACTAAAAGAATCACAGGCCTAAAGCAGATGCCCTATGCTGACCGCCTTAAAAACTCCAGCTATACTCTGTCGCATATCGTCTACTCAGAGGCGATCTCTGCTTAACATACAAGGCCATGTCAAACCCAGAGCTGTTGGACATGCTACACTTAAAGAAATCCCAATCCCTCAGAGCTACACGCTCCAGGGATCTAAACCTTGTCATCACAATAAACAAAACATGCTGGAGGGATAGGTTCCTGACCCAGAGACTCCCCAGACTCTGGAATAGATTGCCCATACATGTCAAGCAGAGTGCCTCTTAGGACCTCTTCAAGAGGAACATTGACGATTGGATGGGAGAAAGGAAATTCACCCCAGGGATCACGTCAGTCACCCTGCTAGACAGGGGTCCAGGAAAGTAAATAATGTGGGAAGAAATAGCCAGGGAATTGTTATGGCTAGGCTTGTATAGGCCCTAGGGCTGATAGCCTAGTACCAACCTATGAACCTAAGATTGCAGGTTGGGAGCCATTATTAACTCCCAAAGTGATGTTGAAATCCTACAGAAAGGCCTCACTGAGACCAATGACTGTGTCAGAACCATGGCCTTAAGCTCAATGCCAAAAAAATGTGTCGTCATCCCCTTTGGGAGAAACCTAGTTCCCCTGAACTACCACATCGATTCAGAAGGCGTTATAAGAGATTTGCGAACACAGGTTGACAGCAACCTCTCTTTTGACCACCACACTACCACTGTGGTCAGAAAGTCCTTCTATGTAGCACATTTCATTACTAAGGGTTTTGCATCCAGGAAGAATGAGGTCATTGTCTCCCTCTACTCTTCCCTCATTAGGTCAGTCATCGAGTACAATGTCCCATTTGGCATGTACCTCACTAGACACCTGCAACAACTGGAGAGGCCACAAAAGTACCTCACAAAGAGGATCCTAGGCCTTAAACACTTGTCCTATATAGACAGACTCAAAAAACTCCAACTATTCTCTGTCTCATATGGCCTACTTAGAGGCGATCTCTGCTTGACTTATAAAGTCATATCTGACCCAGCTCTGTTAGAAATGCTACATCTAATGAAATCCCAACCCCTCCGCACCACACGCTCCAGTGACCTCAACCTCATTACCACAATCAACAGAACGTGCTGGAGGGACAGGTTCATAACCCAGAGACTGCCCATACTATGGAATAGACTTCCCATACATGTCAAACAGAGCACCTCACTGGCCCTCTTCAAGAGAAATCTTGATGAGTGGATGGGAAATAGAAAATTCATCCCAGGGATGACCCCAGCGGCTCTACTTGAGAGAGGTACAGGTGGCACATTGCCAGGGTAATCCTATGGGCTAGGCTTGTAAAGGCTCCAGGGCCATTAGCCTAGTACACACCTATGAAACTATGAATAAAAACTTGTTCCGTGCTGCGAAAAGGGAATAGGTTGGATGGTTCCCAGATTCATCAGATCTCACAAAAACAAAAGAAAGATTTGCAAAAAGGTGTCTGAGGAAGGCTGGAAAATGGAGAAAGAGACTTCTAAGCCATAAAATAACTGTTTTGGATGACAGAGAGAAACCAGACATCTGTGGTTATCTGTTGCCAAACAGGAAAGGAAAGGAAAGGGTTAGCCTGAGGGACAGAAGATTCTGGCTGAGGGGAAGCAGTGATTGGATCAGAGGCAGATTTGTCAACAATAGAAGGTTTTTCACTTCTAGAACTTTGAGTGGGTTTATCTGCGAAAATCCACTTAGGAACCCTTTTGTTCCTAGCAGGTTGTCTAGGCTGCCAACGTACAAAAGAAGATTTAAACCAACAGTTCCTCTTGAACTTAGGCACAGGGAAAACAAAGATTTGCCTCAAGTCTTGCATAACCTTACCCTTATCCTCAAGAGTTTTAAACTATTCTGCAGCAGCAGTGCCAAAGAGATTCTGGTTGTGTAAGGGGAAATCTAAAAGTTTGGCCTTTATGTCCTCAGGTAAGGCTTAAAAGTGCAAGCAAGAGTATCTCCTCATGGCAGAACCAGATATAGCTGTCCTAGAGGAGAATAAACAGCATCATTGCTGCATTTAATAAAAGGGTGGGCCACCTGTGAGGCAGAACTCAGAAGAGAAAGGGCAGAAGTCTTACTGTCCAAATCAGGCATATCAGCCAAACATCCCCAAAGACAGGAAAGAAGAGACAGGACATATCTAGTCATGTGGGTCTTATAATTAATGGCCCTAAGGGCCAAAGTAGCAGAAGTATATGCTTTTTTCCCCACACCTCTCCATAGCATGGCTGTCCTTGTCAGAAGGTAAAACCTGAGAAGAGGATAGCAGTTTGGATCGCTTGTCTGTGGACAAAGAAACAGCAGCAGGATCAGAAGAAGCACTTTTATACAAAGCCTGTCTGGCTTTTTAGGGGCTGGAAGTTGAGTCAGGAGCATGAGAAACTGCTGCAAATGTATCCAAAAGGGCAGCTAAAACAGGAGGGATTGCAGAAGGTCTTGGCAAGTCCATATCTCTTTTGAACCTCAGAAATCTAAAAGCAGTCTCACTTAAAGTGTTCAGTCTTATAGACCTCTGTATCCCCAACGGATAATTCTTCAAAAGGAGAATAATGGGACATGGAAACGTCTTCATCAGAATGTAGGGCAAGAGGAGATTGGATCTGGGAGGAATATGACAATGATTCATCAGCAGAATCCATCTCTTCATCAGAAGAATCAGAATCCCTAGGCCTCTAAGAAGGAGTAGAAGACCAGGGAGCAGAAGCAGAGACAGACAACCCTTGTTGGGGTTTCAGGGAGATAAGGGCATTAAACAGCCTCTGAGTAAAGTCCTGCCACTTTTTGTGAGGCTCATTAGTCCAAGAAGACATATTTGCTTTTTTGATCCTTTTTTAAAGGAAAATCTGCTTTAACAACTCTAAGAGGTTCAGAGCCCTGCCTAGATTCAATGAGGGTACCAGGCATCTCTTCCCTAACTAATATGTGGGGAATTCCCCTAGGCCCCCTTGGATATAATCAACTGTGGTTCCCTTCTAAAGTTGTACCACACATATGCACAGCCTTGCCGGACATACAGGTAGACAGCTTTGTGTTGGCCTCCAAGTGGGTCATGGCAGAGGGAACTGTTGTCGGCACTGGACGGTCCTCAGGCTCTTCATCCAACCCATGGGAGATGGCCAGTGGAGATTGGACAGCAAAAGCTAATAAGGCATGTATTGATCCTGTTGCTGTCCAGCGGAGATCGGACAGCAACAGGATCAATACATGCCTTATTAGCTTTTTTCTTAAGTGGCAGCCTGAACTTCAGAGTGGGCAGGAATTGGTCATGGTATCTTAAGCCAAAAGCTTCACAAGTTGGTTTTCCAAGTAGAGAGGGGCACAGATGACTCTGGAGTGTCTTAGGAATAAACATCTGACAAATCTCACACTGTGTATGGTTGTGTGTAGCACTCAAACAAAATAGGCACTTCTCATGCCTATTTTTTTTAAGGAATCTGCCTCCCATATTTACATTTTCCTTCATTCCTGGATGACATGAAAATCTACAAGAAGGAAAAAAGGAGAGAAGGAACCCCAACAGGGCATTTATCTTTAGAAAGCTCTACAGATGAACCAGCTCAGTGAATGGCATACAGACCAATTTCAGAGACAGCATTTGGACTGGTGGCCAAGAAGATCTGAGGGTTTGGCATCTGTACATCACGTATGTACCTTATCCCTTGCACGTAGGACATACGCCTGTCATAAGATGCCTGGAAGGTGTAAAAGCTTTGGTATGCTGCCAAGATGTTACACTATCCTTGGCTGTATATCCCAAAAGTAAAGAACTGCAAGTGATAAGGAAGTACATCACGTCTTTGCTGAGTTCATTAGATACAAATACATTGAAAGTTCTAAACTATGAAGAGAAACAAGTCTATGAGATCATCTTTGTTTGGACTAGCAGAAACTTTTTCGTAAAGAAGTGGATATGGAAATTAAACTAGAAGATAAAAAAACACAGGTAGCAACAGAAAGTGCCAAAAACAAAAAATACAAAAATCATGACCAAAAGAAAAAGAAAGAAAACAGGAAAGTTTACAATTATAGTGACAAGTATTGAGAAAGTACAGCTGTGTAAATAAACTTACCATAACAGTAGATGTTCAAATAAATCACTGCTGCAATAGCCTTCTTAGCTATATGGGATTTATTGAAACAATCTTGTTATGGTTTGTGAATTTTGATCTTTAATATTAAAAAGAGATGCGTATGTGAGCGATAGTGAGCATGCATCTGTACCTGACGTAAAGCAATTCCAGCTCTTGTGTGACAACTTGTACGGTCAGAACAACTTTACTACACTTAACTTAATACTTAGCTGTACATTGTTTGTGTGACTTTTCTCATAGAAGTTGATTTAAATTCTCTTTGAATTCTGTAGTAATGATTTTGATTATTCTTTTCTTTCAGAATTCTTTATTCATTTGCAGCTGAATATGGATTCCTTAAATGAGTATGCCATTAATGATTGGCTAAAGCACAAGTATCTTGTACAGTGTATTAAATGCTATGTATAATTAAATGTAACACCCGATAACACGGATCTGTGTTCCTCAAGTCAAAAATTGAATGATTTGCTTACCATTAGTAGGAGTAAATCTAGACTTACTGATGACGATTGCTCTTGTGCAATTGGCATGGCTTGGAGAACTGTTACATATATTAATGACTGGACTTGTGAGATAAATAATGTCAGGCAAAGAGCAAATAGAACACATTTTGGAAAGGAAGTGTCTTATCTGCAAAGATGACTCAACCCCTACTGAACAAGATAATACCATTGACAATTTTGGAATTCTAGATACAGGTATTCAGCAATCTGAGGATTCAGAATGAATGGAAAAATATAAAAAAGAAAATAAGGAAGAAGTTTGCAACTGATAAATGACTTTAAAACAAAATGAATGTGTACTAAAAACAAGCATTGCTTTGTTATGTAACATACAGATTACAGGGAAAGATATTTTCTATCAGAAAACCTTCAGTGTACAGAAAAATGGCACCTGTTTTTTCCAAAACAGAAGGCAGAAAAAAGAGGCAAAGGACAGGTGAAAAGGAAGAAATCAAAACTGAACATGGGAGGATTGAAGAACATTATTGTAAGAAAAAAATAGAATAATGACAGAACTCAACAACATGGCTCAAGCTGTAGATCTACAAAACCAGCTGGATAAGAACGGTATGCTTGCAAATGTAATAAGCAATGAAAACAGTGGGAGACTAATGGTGATGAAGATCATTCCTTTGTAATGATAGTGCAGATATTATTAAATTAGAAGCTGAAGATTCTTCATATCTGATAAAAAAAGATATTCTTGTAATTGGAGATTCAGTTATTAGAGGAACCGTTTGCAGAAAAGATAATGAACATCAGATAGTGCTATGCTTGCCAGGAGCAAAAAAATAGAGGATGAGAGACAGGCTTTGAACGCCTTAATGTAAAGTACGATTTGTTTTTATTCAGGTCGGTTCAAATGATCTCATCTCATTAACTCAAAAAAGACTCCCTGACTAAGTAGGGAACTTACAGACCTCTTAGACAGCGTAGGTTGTAAAGGTGTTAGGATGTATTTTTCACACATCACCTATAGAAAGTAGAGTCAGGTCACTGTGAATGAAAAGACTTTTTTGGCAAAGCCCTACAATAAAAATGTCCCGTTTTAAAAAAATGGAAGTGTGTAAAGCATACTACTCTAATTTTGGGCACACACGTTTTCAGACAGGCTGATGTGCACTTGTCAAGGTCAGGGAAGAGAATTTTTGCAGCAGATATTTTGCAAAATTTGACAAACACAAAGCAAGATGTTTGCCAGGTTGAAAATTTAACAGTTCACAGATAGCAATATCTGATGCATCTGTGATGGTTGTTAATGTTAGTACCATTATTTTTATTGGAAAATTTGCTACGTTCCCAAAAGATTCAGGGCGTTATTGTCTGTAAAACATGGTTAAAGAACAATGACTGGAAACCTGTTCTGTCAGGGTATGTGTTTTGACTGTAACAGACATTCTAACAAAAAATAAGATGGGGGTGTTATGAAAGGGATTAAATATAGTTATGAGACCTGTGATTATTACATGTTCAGTGTTAATGCCAATACTACATATTGTGCAACTGTGATAATAAAGACAACCTTGGAGTATACAACAGTTTTTGGAATATACAGATCACCAAAGTCAAATGCTGATGACCTAGAGGAATTCATTCATTTTTTGCATGAAGCACAGGAGAGAAAAATAATAGTGGCTGGAGACTTAAATTTACCAGAAACAGACTGGAATAATATTGATTCAACACCATTAAGGAAATTATTGAAAACATATGTTCAGATTGTAAAAAAGCTTACCAGAAAATGAAACATACTAGACATTGTTCGTGTTCCTAAAGAAATTACTGGTACTTCATGTCAAGTTTTACCACCATTGATGTGAAGTGATCAAGGGGTTAAAAATGTTAATTAGTTGCTAGATAATCCTGCCAAACTAAAATCTAAAACAACGCACAGAAGATTAATAACAGATTATATGGAAGCAAAAGAGCCACTATGTAAAACTTATTGGAGTGATATGTTCAGAGGAAAACTGCAGAAGGAATGGGGATAGTTTTGAATGAGAAATTTAATGGAAATAATTTTAAAAATGTTTAACATTATGATCTAGGCACACAAGGCCAGGTGGATATATTTTATTTACATAAGAACAAGATACTTGATTAAGGTGAGAGACAAAATAATCTAAAAAAATGGAGAAGAGCTTGAACTACAACTTTAAAAACTAAAATAAACAGGACAGACAGACTGATCATAGTGTGAGATAAGATCGAGAAATATTTGAGGAAAATGTATATAAAGATTTTGAGCATAATATGAAACCATTTTATAGATACTGTAACGAGCCCTCTTTATCCATTGGGCAGAAACTAAGGCGTCTCAATTCTCACCACTGTCTCCAGTAAGGGAGTGGCCCTAAAATCAGGGATAGAAATACACAATTTCCCCTAAGAGTACACCAGGAACAAGTTCCAAACCTAGGACTGAACTATATACTTCTCTCCAGGTCCCCAAATTAGTCTCCACACTAACCACTGTAGAGCACTGTGTCCCAGTTCTAGATATCGAACATACTCATTCTTAAATGTCTGATATTCATACATACACACACACTCTTGGGAAAGACTGACACATATTTACCTGCTGAGCTCCTTAGCCCAAATTACAAGGTAATGGCTGACACCAGTCAGATACCCTCAAAAGGGGTGTTCAGTTATATTGGGTAAAATATATATTGATACAAATGGTAGCATTAAGCAGTAAGGCTTTTCGGAGTGGCCCTAGTGTTATCACAAGATGCATAAACACACTCAAGTTATTAAAAATATTCACTAAAATAACCAGCCACAATGAGAAGTAAATACTGAATAACTGATTCCAATAAACAATAGAGTCTCACACACAGGAAATATGAAAATAATACTGTAGGACAGATCTCACGTTGATTTTAGAAAACTTCTAACTAACTAACTGTAGTTCCCTGACTACCTGAAAATTAACCGTCCCTATCTAATCTAAATAACTCAGCAAGCCAAGATTATACTCTTACTTCTGCAAGGCAAGATGAGAATTATGTCCACACTCCAGGCTGTCTGCCCTCAGTGACTGGAACAACTACTCTGGAAACAACTGCACTACTATGCTGAACAGCTTTGGAAAACAACTGAATGATGATTGAACAACTGACTCCGAACCTGCTTTTATAGCAGATTTTTAAAAGTAACAGGAAGCTGCTATGAGAATTCTACTCTCTCATATCAGACTTTCAAAAGTAAACAAAAGCTGCTGTGAAGATTATATTGTGTCAACTCTGGCATGCAATGACATCACATCTGACATTCACAATTCTCTTTAAAAAAAAACAAAAAAAAATGTACATTTGTCACCCAGAAGACCAGTGTTTGACATTCAAACATCTTGCATAAATCAGAGTTTGGTTTTTGTTTTTCTTTTGGCTTTTCCCGGTTAGGGGTCACCACAGCAGACCTCCGGTCCGCTAATGATTGGCAGTCGATTTTTATGGTGCCGAGGTGCCAGCCCGACACCCAACCTTCAACTAAGGTACACCCATTCACGCATGTCTTTCGAATGCCACTCGACCGTGGGGAGGATATGCAGACTCCACACAGAAGGCGCTCCAGCCGAGAAACGAACGGGAGAAACTGTTGCTGTGAGGAGACAATGCTACCGCTGCACCACCACGGCTTCATAAATCAGAGTGCTAATCAAAAGACAAACTTATTTACACAATTGTAGCTAGTCATGCTGGCATGTGTAACACAGGGTAATTTAGAACTATTTACAAAACTTCAGCCAGTCATGCTAGCACAGATAACAATATCTGATATCTTCACAGATACATGATGTGGAAGGAGTAAAAACATACAAGCTGATGAACTCTGTGTAGATTCTAAAATTTATTCTCAGACACAACAGATTATAGATATATTTACAAAATCTTATGCAAAGCAGTCTGGCTCCACAAAGGAGTGATAAATTGTCCTAGTAACATCCAGGTAACCTCAGATACTGAAATCAGATTACATTGAAAAAGAACTACATAAACTGGATCTAAACAAAGCACAGGGATGAGACAGAATTAGTAATAATGACCTGAGAACACTTCAGCAAGTACTTTACTAGGTCATATAAATAAGGGGAGATTTCTCAAGATTGCAGACCTGCACTTGCTCAACCTGTCTTTAAGGGAAAGGGAAGTAGGACAAACCCAGCATCTTACAGACATACATACATAAGTTTACTTTCATGGTGTGGAAAAAGAATGGACAAGGTAATATTGGATAAGTAATTGTCAGAATTGGAAAGGCTGGAAATTAAAACCATACATCAGCATGCATAGGCTGAAAACAGATCTATTACCACCTGTAACATGATGTCCTGTAACAATATACTAATAGCTATGAATGAAAAATTGTGCTGTGATGTCATTTATATAGATTTAACTTCTGCATTTGACAAAGTCATACACAAAACACTGACTAATAAATTAGAATAATTAGGTTTTGATGTACACTTGAAAAGATTGACAGCTGCATGGCTTACAAATAGGACATGGCAAATATTATACAGCAATTGGACAAGTGAAATTCGAGGTTACAGTCAGGGCATCCCACAGAGTTCTGTCCTAGGCCCATACTTGTTTAGATTGTATCTTTCAGCTGTATCTTTTTTAAATGAGGTGTTACACAGTCTGTATGCAGAGGACTTGAAACTGGGTAAACTGATTACATGTGTTACAGACAGGGTATGTCTGCAAAATAACTTGAATAAATTGACCATTTGGACACAGGAGAATAATATGCTAAAAATACATAAAAACTAAGCATGCAGCATTTGGGAGACATAAATTGAAAGGTGAATACTTAATACTGTGCACATTAAAACTGTAGATTCATTTAAGGACCTGAGTGTATGGTTAGATCCAGCTTTGAATTTTTCTAATTATATTGACCGATTGGTTAATGATAGTTGTAGTACTACAGGATGTATAAAAAGATTTCTAAAGTCTAGGAAATCAGAAATGATAAAGTCCTTGTTTGTTACTTACATTAGTCCTAAACTTGAGTATGGAATAACAATATGGAAATCCTATAAGAAAACAAGCACAAATAAACTGGAAAGAGTACAGTGGAAATATACAGAGGGCATGCATGGATGTGAAAATTTAAGTTATTATGAAAGACTAAAATATCTGAATGTGTACAGTGTCTCTTATAGATATTTAAGAGGAAATCTTATTCTTGTATATAGAGCATTTAGAGACAACTACCTCTGGGAATGTCTCTGGGGTTATCAAACACTAGTAGAGAATCATCAGACAACCTATGTAGAAGATTCTATAGGAATGAGAAGTGTACTAATTGGTTCTCTGAGAGAGCAGCTGATGCATGGAACAGACCACCGAATTACATTAAAGCAAGCACTAGTTTAGGTATTTAAAGAACAGGCTGGACACTTATTATGGGTACAACTGTTTTGGTACACACTGGCAGGCTAGAAGGGCATTAATGCCTGTAAATGAAATATTTGTATGCATGGGACATATCCTTACAAAGTTTTAGGGCTCCTTGCTCATGCCTTAAAATTGAAGGACAGCAGTATAAAGACAGTGGTAAAGTGCCAAAATCAAGAAGCTTTCTTGCCTCAGAACAAGAGAAGTTAGAGCCCTAACAGATAGGTATGTGTCAGGAGAATAAAAGAATGGGGGGACACCCTGGCATAAAACAAACAAAAAAATGAAGGGAATGAGTGTGTGTATGTATTATAATAGTGATCTACCTGAACATCTTCTGTTATGGTATTTTCAGAATTAGATCACTGTTTTTTTTTCAGTCACCTTTATTGAATTATCACTTGTGACATAGGCAGATTTACATTCATATAAAAGTAATCACACTATAATTAACATAACAAACATTTTACTTCACATATATTGCTATATAGGTTCATAGGTAGGTACTAGGCTATTGGCCCTAGGATCTATATAAGCCTAGCCAAAGGTACCCTGGCTTTCGCCACCCAAGAAAATTATCTTCCTGTGCCACTGTTGAGCAGAGCCACAAAAGTGATCCCCGGGGTGAATTTCCTATCTCCCATCCAATCATCAAGATTTTTCTTGAACAGCGCTAATGTGGAGCTTTGTTTGATATAAATAGGTAGTTTGTTCCAGAGTATGGGAAGTCTCTGGGACAGGAATCTATCCCTCCAGCATGTTCTGTTTATTGTGGTGACGAGGTTTAGGTCCCCAGAGCGTGTAGCTCGTAGGGATTGGGATTTCTTTAAGTGGAGCATGTATAAAAGTTCTGGGTTTGACATAGCTTTGTGTGTTAGGCAGAGATCGCCTCTGAGTAGGTGATATGCAACAGAGTAAAGCTGCAGTTTTTTGAGACGGTCTGCATAGGGCATCTCTTTGAGGCTGGTAATCCTCTTAGTGAGGTATTTCTGTGGCCTTTCCAGTTGTTGTAGATGTCTTGTGAGGTACATACCAAAAGGGGCATTGTACTCTATAATGGGTCTAATGAGTGACGAGTAGAGGGGAACAATGACTTCTTTTTTCCTGGATGAGAAACATTTTGTGATGAGATGTGCCACATAGAAGGATTTCCTGACTACTGTTGTGATGTGATTATCAAAGGAGAGACTACTGTCCACCTGTGTCCCAAGGTCTCTTATCACACTTTTGGTGTTAAGTAGACTACCACCTATGTGGTAGTTCATGGGTACTGAGTTTTTACCAAAAGGAATGACAATGCACTTTTTGGCATTGAGCTTGAGGCCATGGCTTTGACACCAGGCATCTGTCTCAGCAAGGCCCTTTTGTAGGATGTCCACATCTTTTGGAGTTTTGATTATGGCTCCTAGTTTGCAGTCATCTGCGAACTTCATTAGCCAAAGACGTTCTGTGTTGGCCTGTACTTCAGAGAAGTAGATACCAAACAGGAGAGGACCCAGGACTGAACCCTGTGGTACTCCACTTGTCACTGGTCTGAAGCTGGATTTGGAGTCTGCTACTTTCACAGTGTGGGTTCTGTCAGTGAGCCAGTTGGCAACCCATATTGTGACATAGGGATTTATACATAGTTTAGTGAGTTTATCTATAATTCCAGAGTGGGGGATGGTGTCAAAAGCCTTGGCGAGATCTAGATAGGCTGTGTGAACCACCTTACCCTCATCTACGGCTTTGGTGACTGCTTCAAAACAGTCTATCAGGTTTAGGAGACATGATCTGCCTTTTACAAACCCGAACTGGGTGGGGTCCTGAGTTTGGAGATTACCAATGTCATTGTTTATAAGTTCCATGATGATACGCTCCACAGCCTTGCAGACCAAGCTTGGTAGGCTAATTGGGCGGTAGTTTCCAGGGTCTGTGGTGGCTCCCCCTTTGTGGAGTGGGATAACTGTCGCTGTGCACCATTCAGTGGGCACATAGCCTGAGGCGAGGCTATGATTAAACATGGTACTTAGGTGGGGTGCCAGTTCGTTCTGTAGTTCATGTAGAACACAGCCTGGGATGTCATCAGGTCCCATGGATGCTGTGTTCTTGTCTTTGGATAGTGTGTTTTTTACCTGTGCAGCCGTGATTACAGGAACTTTGCATTCTTCTGGTATAGAGATGGGCCCTTTAGGGGATGACAGAGGGGTAAAGTTGGCACTGAACCTATCTGCCAGGATGTTGGCAATAGCCGTTGGTTCTGTATATTTAGTGCCATTGTGCTGTAACTCAGAGCAGATCTGAGTGTTGCCATTGAGATTCTTGACATAGCTATAGAATGCTTTGTGGTTGTCTTTAGAGTCAGTGGCGATTTTGTTTTCATAACTAGCTTTGGAGGATTTTATGAGGGATCTCAGCTTCTTACTGAAGCTGACCAGGGAGTTTCTCCAATCATGGGATTTTAATCTTTTTTGCAACAGTTTCTTTCTTCTGTTGTAGAGTTTGTTTATGGCAGGGGACCACCAGATTGGCTTCCTTTTTTGGAGGATAGCATCTTGGTTCTGTTAGGGATTGCACGATCCATGCACTCATGTAAGTGCTTATAAAGTGCATTTGTGTAGGATTCAGCAGTCATACCTCTATTGTCCGTCAGCATGGGTGTCGTGAAGTTTGCCACTTCTGTCTTAAAAAGCGTGAAGTTGGCTTTGGAGAAATTTTTTACTGTGGTTTCCCTAATGGGGGGTGGGGGAGGGATGTGGATGTCTAGGGTGATTAGCTTATGGTCGGATCTGACCAGCGAGGAACTGACCTCTGGTGTGGAGCACTGGTTGCCCATGTTGGTAATAACCAGGTCTAGGATATTGCTGCCCCTGGTGGGGGTGTGGATAAATTGATCCATGGCATTGGAATTTATGAATTCCAGAAAATGAGCACAAGAGTTGGTACACGAGTCATTTTCCCAGTTAATGGTAGGGTAGTTGAAATCGCCCATTATTAGGGTGTTAGGTTGTACCCTAATATTTTCCAGTGTATTAAGAAATGAGGAGTGGGAATCCTGGGGCATGGTGGGGGATCTGTAGCAAGCTACAATTTGGATTGCGGTCTTGCCCAGAGTTAGTTGCACTTGGATAATCTCGGATGCATTATGCTGAGCAACTAGCCTGGAGGTGTGGATATCCTTAATGAATATGGACACCCCTCCACCTTTAGTGTTTCGGTCCAGGTTAGGTGGCCGAACGGTGTGGTATGAATTATAGCCTGGTAATGCAGGGGTACTCTCTGGAGCCTTGAACCAGGTCTCTGTCACTGCACAGATGTCGATGTTCTCCATTTTAAGGAGTGCCTCGAGAGAGTGCATTTTGAGGTTTAGACTTCTAGCATTGAGTAGCAATACCCTCAGATTCTTCTTGCCTGTATCTGTTAGGGTGGTGAATTTGCCATTTGAACCTTGCCTAAAAAAGGCACTATAGGGTTGGCTAGAGCCTTAGCCAGTATCCGGAATCCCAGGGACGACAGGTGCAGGCCATCTCTGGCAAAGCATCGTGGCTTGTCGTTCATGTCATCCCAGGCAGACAGATATTGGATCCCCTTAGAATGACACCAGAAGCTTAGCCAATTGTTGAAGTCAATCATTTTGTCCTTGTACTGTGGTATCATTCTGGGTGATGGCAGGATGCTACTCAGGGCTAGGGTCATACCTGCCTGGGCTACAAGATCAGACAGCTCCTCCATGTCCCTTTTCATGTAGTCCAAGGAGGTACGTCTCAGGTCATTCACACCAACATGGACAATGACAGAGACATATTTGTTGTGGAGTGACCTGAGTGCATGTGTTATGTGGCGGATCCTGGCACCTGACAGGCAGCTAACAGTAACTTTCTCCTTGTTTAGCCTGGTGAGTGGAACATCAGTGTGCCTGACTATAGAGTCACCTATGACTAGAGTGTTGGGTACGTTGTTATGCCTTATGGGCTGTGGTTGAGTGGCACACTGAGTTTGTGGGCTATGTGTCATTTGGGTTGTGTTGGGGGTGGAGGTTGCTTGTGTTTCTGCTTTGGAGGTCCCTGTTGCTTGGGCAGGTTTTTACTGAGAGCCTCCGCGAATGTAGGTGTGTGTTTTGTGTTTCTATGTGTGTGTTTTGGTGGTGTAGGTTTTGAGGGACTATGTGCTGAGTGTGGTGTGGTGCAAGTGTTTACCTTCTCCTCTTGACTGTCTAGTCCAGTCTTGGGTGAAGAGAGCTTTGCTTCCAGATTGGCTGTATAAGCGCATCTCTGAAAGGTTGTAGTGTTGGGTGGTAGGAGGAGAGGGTTGTCTGTGTACATGAGGCAATTACTGCATTGCCCCAAGATGCCCAGATTCATCAGGTAGACAGGAGAAAACACCGGGGGCTGACTCTTAGACATGCTTGGATAGGAGCTTATTTGTTAAGTACTAGAAACTGTTTTCCTCTAGACAGTGGGGAAAGTTGACTGCTTTAGTAATTTGTAGCTTATTTAGTGCTTACAATAAGTTCTGAACAAGTTCTGAAACAAAAAACTGTCTAGTTCTAAGAAACAAAATTAAGCTAGAAGGCTTCCTTTCAACACAGAAAGGCTTGGGCCCTAGAAGCCTACAAATAGTCCTGGACACAGCAAATCTATATCCAGGCTAAACTACCCACAGGAAAGGCAGGAAACAAGCCAGTGGTATGTCATATTATATTATATGTCATATAACCTAAGCAACATTACACAAATTATTCAATTCCTACCTTTTTTTCAGAACTAGATCACTGTTGTCATAGCCTAAGCTATATGAGGACAAATACCAGACCTCAGAAAGTATGGAGGAAGAAATGTCAGAATCTAGGAGCCCTTGGAGAACAGTCCAAGCAAAGCCTGCTCTGGCCTTAGAGAAGGACTAAAGGTTGTAGACCTTGGTAAAGTTATGCAGAGAGCATCAAACAGCTGCCTCTACAAGATTTCTACAGTCTAAAAAGCCACAGAAGTAGCCAGAAACCTAGAAGAGTAGACTCTGACTGGAAGGGTCTTGTTATGGTAAGAACGACAAAAAGATATGGTCTGAGACAACTATTTAGAAATTGTCTTGTTTGACACAGATTGTCTGTTTTATTGCCTTCATATCTCAATGTTGTATCTGAGTTGCTTGTGGGCATCCAGAGAGTGAATTATCTCCCATATTTGTTGGTTCCTGGAAGAAAACTGTGATTAATTGCCTAGCTCAGTGTAAACTCTGTAGCCATTATAGACATAAAGGAAGGATTGGTTCTCAAAGTTACACTAGCATTGTGAAAGATGAGATAGGATTGAATCACCATAAGGGCTTGTAACTCAAGATACTCTTTTTGAAGAAACCACAGCATTAAAATTGTTTTCCAAGATAAAAATGTAAACAAACATTGTTCAAAAGGAACATTTTTCCAGAAGAAAATTAAGATACCAAGCAGGAACAAAGGTTTTCTAGGTAGATGGATATGCAACACCCCTTTCAAAAACTTTCACTTGAGGTAGGGTAGAAAGGGGGATCGAAAGGCAGACAAGAGGAGATAGCCAAAAGGTGAACCTTATCACAAGAGTAAGAAAGGCTAGAAAATAATGCTCACAAATACCACAGAACAAAAGGTATTCACCCCTTAGAAAGGTCTTGGTTCCTGGTCTGACATCAAATAGAACATTGTTCCATTTAGCCATATATGATTTTCTAGGAGCAAGTTTCTTTGCTTTCTTTAATACCTGCTGTACATCCTCAGAAAAACTGAATGTTGAGGTGTATCCCCTGCCTTGTGCATGTCAATCTTGTGAGGAAGCTTGTAGTAATTGCTTTGGACCATTTTCAAAAGAAGGGAGAACCATTGCTGCCTAGTCCAAAAGGGGGTTAACAAAATTATTTTGGGAGAGCTCTTCTGAATGTTTAAAAGAGCCATGGTTATCAGTGGAAAGGCATACAGGAACATCCCACTCCATGAGAATGAAAGGGTATTTGTCTTTCAGAACCTTGTGCAAGGAGACCTGCAGCAAAATATCTTCAAAGATTCATAGATTGTTATTAGGCTAACAACCTATGGGGGGGCTTCCTAAGCCTAGCCAAGTTTTATCAAAAGAACAATGACATCCTGTATCCAAATAAGACAATAAGGGACAGGCATTTATAAGCTACCTCTGTCCATAAGGAACATGGGTGCCAGCCACAGTGTAAATTTCCTGTTCCCCAACCACTGGTCTAGGCTGCACTTAGACAAACTCAGCTTTACATGGATAGAAAGTTTGTTCCATAGGAGGGGCAGTCTCTGGGGCACATATCTATCTCTTTAGCATGTTCTGTTTAAGTTGCAGGCAAAATTCAGGTTCCTAGACCTTGCATTTCTGGTACTGTTTGACTTACGAATGTGAAGGAGATTCATAAGTATGGGGTTTTCAGATACCTTGCAATCACCCCTCTGCAATCTATAGGAGACTGAGTAGAGGGAAAGGGCTTTAAGGTGTTCTGTGTAAGGCAGGTTTGCTATGCCTTTTATTCTTTTTGCAAGGAGCCTCTGAGGTTGCTCTAGTTGCTGCAAATGCCTGGACAAGTACATACCGAAGGAAGCATTGTACTTCTATGATTGATCTGATAAAGGCAGAGTACAGTAGGATAACGACCTCCCTGGATCTAGATGCCATGTCCTTATAAGTTGCATGACATAAAAGGATTTTCTCACCACTGTGACCACATGGTGGTTGACTGTAAGGCTGCTGTCTATGTGTGTACTCAGATCCCTGACCACTGGATCTACTCTTAGGTGTACATTATCAACATGGTAATTAACTGGGATGGTTGACTTTCAAAAGGGTACAATAATGCATTTCTTAGCATTGAGTTTAAGACCATGGCTTTGGCACCATGTGTTGGTCAGAGATAGACCTTCTTAAAGAATGCTAGTGTCTGTAGAGGAGTTGATAACCCCGAGTCTGCAATCATCTGCAAATTTAGTCAGCGATAAACTTTCAGTGTTTACTTCCACTTTAGAGAAATAGATGTCAAAAAGGAGTGGGATCTTTAAATGTCTATGGTGAATGCATGCAAACAGATCTAGTTAAGTTCAATACATTTGATAAATTCCTGGAAGACTCCTGGTCCTGCTCATCTTATTTGCTACAAAATTCTGGCTTGGAGAAATGTAACTAGTCTGTAGGGTTAGATTCTGTCGAGTTGCTACTGCCCAGGCAACCATAGGTACTGTACCAAGAGGGTAGGATCTGGTTCCCCATTTACGTGCATCACTGTGGTGTTGTCTTGATTACTAGTAGAAATCCCAGAGTCTAAAGATGGCTTAAGGCTCAGACAGCAATTATTAGTGCCATAATTTCTTTATACAAGTACAAAAACACCAAGCATACACCTAATACCTTCGCAATAGAAAAAATGTCAAAAAACAAACCAGGTAAGCAAAGGTATGCCTCCAGTATTCACTTCAATGCAAAGTCACAAATGGTGAATAAAGAAAAATGTGTAGAGTAAATACATCCAATAATATCCGTTTGTTGCTCAGCTTTAATGGTAACACAAGCGCTTTCACATATAGCTTCATCAGGTGTTTAAACAAAGTTACTAAAACACCACCTTTATACTTGCAAATGATCACATGATCAAACGATGACAAAAATAAAAGCAATACATACATTGTAATCAAAAAATCTATTAGTAATATAAATTATAAAGTAAAATTCATATATATAAACTGCTAAATAAATAAACAAATTAAATACAACAAAACATAAAAATCTAAAAAATAATAATGCATATAAATACTTATTTACAAAGAGGTCTCTTATATAGAACTGGTTTAATGGGTACACAGTCATTGAGACCGTGCCCATAATTTGCTCTAAGTCTCACTATCCAATTTGCTTCCAGTTCTTCTGTTCTATGCCTAATATTACCACCTCTTATACTACAGTGAGTGGTACCTAACACAAGAATTTAAAAATATGTTGTTCATCAGTATTAATAACATGTTTGGCAAGTGCATTAATATCATTCTTTTTCTTGATATGATATAAATGTTCCCTAATTCTCTCTTTCAGTGAACGATCAGTTTTGCCTACATAAAATTTATTACATAGGGAACAACACGCAAGATAAACAACATGTACGGTCTCACAAGTGGCACCTGCAGTAATGTGAAAAATCACACTCTGGGTGTCTAAAAGTGTTATTCTGGGAAATAAAACCACAGTACCTACATCTACCACATGGTTTAGTACCTGATTCTAATGCTGTATAATTAATAGAAGTACTATTACACAACCTATTCCTAAGAGACCTTTTGTTCTTGAATGAAAATTGCGGTCTTATGCCTACTATATCCTTAATATGGTCATCTGTCATTAAAATATTCCAATGTTCATTTATAATCTCAGTGTACATACTAACATCCCTGGTATAACTAAGAGACATCCTTAGTTGATTATCCATCGGGCGCCCCCCACTATTAACTCTCTCTGAGAAATAAGGTTTGGCTATGGTATTTCTCATAGAATCAACAGTTAAAGAATTCTTCTCAATCATACACCTTTCATACCCTCTCTCTAATAACTCTGATTCTGTTCTCTTTCTTTGCTGTTCATAATCTTCATTTTTCACATTTAACCTTGAAGCTCTAAAAGATTGATTCCTGGCAACATTTCTAAATATAAAGTTAGGGTGCATACTCTTTCTATTTAATAACTGATTAGCATGACAGTCCTTCCTATATAAGCTGCTGCTTATCTCACCCTTATCATCCCTACTAACAAACACATCCAAAAAATTTATACCATCTACTGAATAGTTCAAAGTGAACTGTAAAAAATCAGATGAACCATTAACATAGTTCATAAAATCTGAAAGTTGTTCCTCTGTTCCTTTCCATATAATAATAAGGTCATCCACAAACCTTTTATAAAATAAAATAAAATCTTTAAATGGACCCTTCATTAAATGTTGGGATTCCCACACTGCCATAACTGCATTGGCATAACTATTGGAGCACGAGCTCCCCATAGCTACACCATTCTTTTGCCTGTATATGGTTTCCCTGAACACAAAAATATTATTCTGAAGTACTAGACTCAATAAAGTCTCTATCAAAAATATGTTGTTACTATCAAATTCTCCAGAATCCACTAATAATTTTTTAACATATTCTATACCCATATTATTGGGAATTACAGTGAACAAGGAAACCACATCTAATGTTACAAACAGAAATTTAGTATGGAAAATTACTTGTTTGGAAAATTGAAACAAATCACTTAAAAACTGTTCTGTATCTCTTAAAACTATCTGAGACTTATTGACTACAGGCCTGAGATGTTTCTCTAAATAGATTCCTGCAACTATTGGTCTCATAGGTGGCTTACTGAGATTCTTATGCACTTTAGGCAGTCCTTGTATGATAGGAATAGTGGGATTTGCTGTGTAAAAATATTTAGCTAACTCTTGATCTAGTAAGGAGGAAACTTCCAACCACCTGACAGAATTCGAAATAGAATTAATCATAGTGTTGACATGTGCTGGTGTAATGACTGAGAAGAAGGTCATTATCCCAAGATATGAATTCCTGACAACTTGTGAAAAGTCTGCAAAAATAAGGTGGTCATCCAAGTGTGGAAAAATATGAATGTCCCACAACCTACAGGAGCCAGGCACGTTGTAGCAACTTTAAAGCTGTCGACAAACCAATGTGCAAAGCAGGGAACTGAAAATGTAAAGCAGGCACAGAAAAATGTAAAAAAAATTGAATCTTTTAGAATTAGAAAGTGATAAGTATCTTTTAAATCCGGAGTTACTAGAAAACTAAAAGTGGAAAGAATGGTAATAAACTGCAGGGAAATGTTTTTAAGTCTGGTAATTTGATGTGTAAGTTTATAAAAGAAAGGTCTAGGATAGGTTTCCAGGTTCCTTCTTTCTTTGGCACCCAAAAGATTTTTGAATAAAAACCTTTCCCTACTTCATCAGGAGGAACAAATTCTACAACTACCTTTGAAACCACCTAATCTAGGATTGGAGAAAACAGGGATGTTTGATTGGATTGATGTAGAGGAATCCTTTGGAAAGGAGGAAGGGAATACCACTGCCAGTTGTAGCCTTTCTGAATAATTCTGAGAACCCAAGTATCTAAAGTTATCTGGTGCAACATAGGAAGCTGGAGATGAAAACTTTGGGAAATGCCAGATAGGAGAGGGGAGGAATAGTCCGCTTGTTTATGGTCCTTGGTCTTGGGAGGACCCGTCCATCTTTTTGAACCTTCCCTCTCGTTATTTCCTGGAATTGTGTTTGCCTGTGCTTTGGAGGGATGGCATATTCCGTTTCCTATAGAAAGGAACTTGAATGGGAAGGAAAGTTTCTATTATATTTTGGCATGAAGGGTTGAAAAATCTGGATAATCTCTTGTTCTACTTTCCCCTTTCATCAGATTTCAGCAGCGGAAGGGTCAAGTAATATCACTTCATCTAGAGAAACATTCAGGAGCTCAGCTTTCATATCCTCTGGTAAATTCTGAGAAAGCAAACAAATCTTTTCATCACTGGCCCAGTGGCAGCTGCTCAACAAACAGCAGCAGTATTGTAAGAGCATTTCTGAGAACATTTAGTTCCCTGAAACACAGAAGTAAATAATTTAGATTTGTCTTAATGTCTGAAAAAGGAAGATCAGCAGTTAACTTTCTTGTATCACCAAAGGAAACCAGAAGAAACTTAAGATGTGTGACAGCCTGAAAATGCAGTACTCTGAAGACCACTGTAGTAGCACAAACCATCTTCGCAAACTTATCAAAAGCTCACACGTCTTTGTTAGATGGAGTACACTTAGCTGCTATAAGGTGTTTGGATGAAGATAAATTAGAAAGAGAAATCACTGCTGGGTCTGTCATAATGTCTGTAGAAGAAGTTTGAGAGACTTGGAGTGCTTTATAACATTTAGCAGATTTTCTGGGGTCTGGTGGCTGGTGGCTGGTGGCCAACTATGAGAGAAACTGCTGGCTGTAAGGAAGGCATCTTCTATGTCAGGCAAAACACATGGAATAGCTGCAAGCTGAGAGAGATCTACCTATAACAAATCATAATATTTTTGCTGAGACCCTGATATATGTTTTTGTTCCCACTGAAAGAATTCTGTCATCTTGGTAACAGTGTCAGAAAAATACTGTGCAGGTGGGGAAATCTGAAGAAAGAATTTTCTCAGACTCAGATTCCCCATTTAGTGGAGAAGGAACTTGAAGACTATAGTCAAAATCAAATTCCTAAACCTCATACTATAAATTAGAATTTTACAGAAAGGTACCCTTTTAATTTTTTGATGAAGTGAAGATTCAGATTACAATGGCTTCAAGGCTTTAAATAAGCTTTTGGCAAAACCCAGCCAATCCTCTTTGTTTACATTTGCTGAAGGGGACAAAGGTGAGGAAAAATAACTAACTTTATGTTTCCTTTTCTTGGGGGGGGGGACCAAAATAAAAAATAAAAAAAAAAAGCCAAAGTATGTTGTTTTCCCTGGGAACCAGCTCCTCAGATTGGCTCCACAAAGGAAGAACATCTACTCTCTTCTACAATGTCAGCAAGAATAATTCTGTCTTGCCTGAAGCAAAGAGCCAAATGGCCCCAGAGGATGTGCCTGCCTCTTGGTCCTTAGCAACTTCGAGAGGACCAACATCAGAGGGACAAAGAGATTAGTCTGTGGCAGAATTACTCATTGATGGCAGAGGCAAACAAGAAGCCTGAGTCAAGGATGAAGCCCCCTGAACAACTTTTCTTGCAGGCAGGAGAGGAAATGTCCAAAAAACTGGAACCCAGGTCCTTTACTCTACTGAAAAAGGTGACTGACAAGCAGTTAGCAGAGCCTTAGGATTGCGATCTTCCCCCAGACTAAAGGTAAGCTTGGGGTATGTACGGCGGAAACCTGTCAACCACCCTGACAGCTGTCCAAAATCCCAGATAAAAAATTCTGACAGAAAATAATTTTCTCAAAGAAAATATATATACTTCTTTCACAGAAAAATAGAAGGCTGTCATCAAGGGGGTACTTATCTGCCCCACTTCATGAAGTGCTAGCCAACCATCGATGTCTCGAAGCTGCAGCAGGGAGTGCTCTTCTACAACAAGATTATGACTTGTTTGTGTTGTGCCTTAACCACTCTTCTTGCTCTCTACAGCGGCTAAGGCACATGGAAGGTGCCCTGTCATCTGATCCTTGGCAGGATGCATCCCATACAGCTTGCGCTACTGCAACAATGATCAAACAATGAATATCAGTTGAAACAACTACATATTACTCAAGACTCGATGCAAGAAAGGCTAAGGAAAGATATACTTAAACCAAAAAGATGAAAAGTTAATAATGGCAGTTCAAGGTAGTGAAGTGCATACTTCCTGGTTTACAAACTCCACAGAAAATATGGTAAATACAAAGGCAGGTTCTGTAGCACAGAACTAGAAACAGTTGCACATCTTGTTGCTGGTCATGGTATACTCATGGCTGAGCGTCTCTACAATGAAATGCACAATAATATGCAAAACCATAACAATGAGGTTGAGCAAATAACACAACCATAAAAAATAATTGAAAATGAAGTACTAATCACATGGGATCATCTGACATCAACAGTTAAGAAAGCAGAAGCAACAAATTTAGATACTGTAACTGAACAAAAGAGGCAAAAGTTGCATTATAGGTTCATAGGCTGGTACTAGGCTATCGGCCCTAGGGCCTGTACAAGCCTAGCCATAACAAATCCCTGGCTATTACTTCCGTGGTCCACTGTCTAACAGGGTGATTGACGTGATCCCTGGGGTGAATTTCCTATCTCCCATTCAGTCGTCAAGGTTCTTTTTGAAGAGGGCAAAAGAGGCGCTCAGCTTGATATGTATGGGCAGTCTATTCCAGAGTATGCGGAGTCTCTGGGTCAGGAACCTATCCCTCCAGCATATTTTGTTCATTGTGATGACCAGGTGTAGATCCCTGGAGCATGTGGCTGTGATGGATTGGGATTTCTTTAAGTGTAGTATGTCCAACAGCTCTGGGTTTGACATGGCCTTGAATGTTAAGCAGAGATTGCCTCTGAGCAGGCAATATGTGACAGAGTATAGCTGGAGTTTTTTTTTTAGATGGTCAGCATAGGGCATCTGCTTTAGGCTTGTGATTCTTTTAATGAGGTATTTCTGTGGCCTTTCCAGTTGTTGTAGATGTCTTGTGAGGTACATACCAAATGGGGCATTGTACTCTATAATCGGTCTAATGAGGGATGAGTACAGTGGGACAATGACCTCCTTTTTTCTGGATGAAAAGACCTTAATGATGAGGTGTGCCACATAGAAGGATTTCCTGACTGTTGTGGCTATGTGGTTATCAAAGTTGAGACCACTGTCCACTTGTGTCCCTAAGTCCCTTATCACACTTTTGGTGTTTAGTGTACTGCCACTTGTGGTAATTCATGGGTACATGTTTTTTCCCAAAGGGGATAACTATAAATTTCTTGACATTAAGCTTGAGCCCATGGCTCTGGCACCAAGCATCTGTTTCTGTAAGGCCCTTTTGTAGAATATCCACATAATTTGGGGATTCAGTAATAGCTCCCAGTTTGCAGTCATCTGCAAACTTTGTTAGCCAGAGTCCCTTAGTGCTAGGCTGTATTTCAGAGAAGTAGATGTCAAACAAGAGCGGTCCCAGGACTGAACCCTGAGGTACTCCACTTGTCACTTGTCTGGAGCTGGATTTTGAGTTGGCTATTTTTACAGTGTGGGTTCTGTCAGTAAGCCAGTTGGCAACCTATTGAGTGACATAGGGATTAATGCCCAGCTTAGTAAGTTTATCTATGATTCTAGAGTGGGGGATGGTGTTGAAGGCCTTGGCGAGGTCCAGACAGTTGGAGCAATGTGAATAGAGACTCCCAGGAGCAACAGGGCTAATCACATTCATTTTCAAGCATACTTATATATATATATATATATATATATATATATATATATATATATATATAACATATTATATATGTTGTCAATACAAGTAGCGCAATAGGAACTGCAGGGGGTGGGAATTATGGCTACATTGTGGGAAATGAGAAGAGCACTCTTTACAAAGTCAAACGTAATACTAATTTCATGAACTTTAATCATATCCTGACTTATGAATGGGGTCCATTCCTGTTGTGGTACTGGAAACCACACACATTTGGAGAAAACAAACTCCCATATCTACAATGTTTGGCAGAGAAGGATGATGAAAATGAGAAGAGTCACCCACCTGGCCTTTGTTGTACCCTACCAAAGGGATACCTATGCGTTATGTTCCAGAAAGTTGCTGGCCACATGCCAGCTGAGAGACTTTCTATGCATTCAGAGTCCCACTGATGAAACTAGCAAAACCCCAGGGAAATACAGTTGTGTTAAACCTTCTATAACTGTAGATGTTCATGTAAATCAATGCTGCAGTACTGATCCTTGTGTCTTTATGCCATTCAGAAGCCAGCAAATGGCTCAATTCCCAGAGTATTTGCATTATCCCCAGCTGATAGATAACTATTGATTGATATCTGGAGGTCAGGGTATAACAAAGGCATTCACTGGTGCTCTATCTTCAAGTCCTTCTAGGCTGTGGAGTCAGTCCAATGCCTCAGGACAGCACAACCTGCCAAGTTTTGTAAAACTTGAAACAGAGTGACTGTGAACTAGAAGGATAGGAAGGGGGTATACAGGAGGGGGAAGATGACAGGTTTGGGTACCCACCCCAAACCCCAACCATGGAAGCAAGACAGAGAGGGGAAGGAGGGTGGGAGCTGATACTTTAACAATGATCTACTCAAACATCTACAATTGTTGTAAGTGCAACACAACTGTACTATGTTCTTTTAGTCAATGTTGCAGTACAGATCTTTGGAATGTTGGCTGTCTGAGAGCCCCTGGGAAAGAAGGTTTTGTGTGATAGCAGTGGTAAAACCTGCCCTAAACCTAGATGCAGTGCCTATAAATGGTAGTGCTAAGTAAAGGTGTGGACCAAAGACCAGGTGGCAGCTTCCAAACTGGCTTGAGTATGGACACCTTTTAAGAAGGCAGTGAAGGCCACTCTGTGTCTCCTGGAATATGTCCAGACAGATGTTGGTAGTTGCCTTCTGTGATGAGCAAAATGCAATACAATTAGCTATCCATTTTCATATTGTCTGTTTAGAAACAGGTCTACCTTGTTTTCCTTCTGCAAAGGCTACCAAAATTTAATTTGGTTTATTTGGCAACAGTGTTCTGCTGAGGTAGTACCTGATCTGTCAGTGTATATCCAGTGAATGCAGGATTTATTCAGCATTTTCTGAGGATTAGTGAAGAAACTGGTAGATGAAGAAAACTCTGACACTACCTTGGGCATGAAGGATAGGTTAGTTCTCAAGGTAACTTTCCCTGTGATAAACATTGAAGGGCTATTTGCACATTAAGGCTTGCAGTTCTGAGACCCACCTTGCTGAGTGCTACCAGCAGAATGGTCTTCCATGCGAGCATCTTTAGAAGGGCTAAGGCAGCTGGGCTCAGTGGCAAGGTAAGCTTTTCCAGTACACAGTTCAGGTCCCAATGGGGTACTAGATTTCTCCTAAGTGGTCTCAGGTGTATTAACCCTTTTAGAAACTGTTTCAAATGGGGGTGAGTATAGATAGAGGGAGAGCAAGGTACTGTATGCCAGTAGTGATAGAAGATGCATGTACCTTAACACCTGAATAAGAAAGGCCCTGCTTAAATAATTCTGAAAGGTATTGCAGCACTTGATTCATGCCAGCATTACGTAGCGTCATACCTTTGGCCTGGCACCAAATAGAAATCCCTTTCCACTTTAAGTATGATTTTCTGGCAGCTGCTTTTCTTGCCTCTCTCAAGATAGATAACACTTCAGAAGAATAAGATGCATTTGTTTGGTGTTAAAATTCAGTCCTCCAGGCTATTAGTTTGAGTGTGCCCAGGTGTGGATGAATGACAAACCTACTGTGTGTAAAGAGTCGATCTATCGCAAAGGGAAGACTATATCACTGAGGGTCAGCAGAAGAGAGAACCAGTGCTGCCTTGGTTAAAAGGCAGCTATGATATCATGATTTATCTGTCTGACCTCACTTTCCCTGGAGATTAAGAGTAACAAGGGGAAGGCAAACAGGAAGAAATGTGTCTATTTGAAGGAGAAATTTTCTGCTATCCATGACCATGTTTGGTGGGCTCTGGAACAGAACCTTTGTAGCCGTCTGTTCATAGGAAAGGCAAAGAGATCTTTACTGGAGTAAATTTCCCCACTGGTGGGTGAGGTCCAGGAACATCTCTCTCTTCAGTATCCATTCACTGAGGTCCATAAAGTCCTGCTCAGAGAATCTGTTATGGTGCTTTTCTGGCCTGGGATGTAGGATACTATTAATGTCAGTTGTAGTTTTTTGTGCCAGAAGCCATAGCTTTATTACTTAAAGCCAATATTAAGAAGTAGGGATCTGCTTTAAAGCTGCCATTGGACAGGATTAATTGTTTAATTGCTAAACTGTTTTTATTGGATGCATTTTGTTTTAAATGGGTGTGCTTTATTGTGTTTTTTGAGATCTGAAGAAGAGTCGGTTGCACAACGCAAAAGCATTCATCTGTCTTTTAATAAAATTACAACTAGCGCTGTGAAGCTGTGGTGGTCTGACCATATATTTTTATGTATTGATTTTACACTATTTTGGTCCTGACCTTTGTCAGCTGCTGGGACTTTCTTTTGTATTTTATTACTAAACTACACAAGAAATATGAATGAGTTCCCCCTTGTTTGTTTATGTGCTACATAAATGTGGTATTGTCTGCTTAAATCTGTAATATTCCAGGAGTCAAGTTGCTTTGGAAGGCTTTTATTGCTAGAAACACTGCTAACATTTTGTTTTGGTTATGTGCAGTTTCCTTTGTTCTGGAGTCCAAATTCCTGTCCATTTAGCTGTCTTTGGTGTGGTGTTCAGGTTATATCTGAGCTGATCCAGGTTATAGTTTTGTCAGTGTCTGGTAGAGAGAAGGCTGTCCCTCAGTTCTGTAGAGTGTTCACTTTCAACCAAATTAGTTCCCTTTGCAGCCAGGGAAGAAGGGGCACCAGTGTTTCTAATGTTGAGTGCTGTTCAAAAAGTATTTTTAGGAATCACTGGAGTTTCTACATGTGCAGCTTGGCAGGAGTTACCATTAAGGTGCAGGATGCCATGTACCCTACACATCTAGGAATTCCTTTGCTGTGATTCTCTGCTTTTCTAATAGGTTCTACAGATATTGAAAAATGGCTTAAATAACTAGAAACAGCTTAAAAACTTAGAACACTAAAGCTTTATTCTGTCATTCAGTAAGAGTTTTCATCTCTAACCAAGACTTCTTCAGACTGAATGAAGCATGAATTTACAGCACTTTTATACACCAGAATAACATAATTGATTAATTGAAAAATGAATGCTTCATTTTTTTCTTTCTTTTTTAAAAAAATACTTCAAAATTCTCCTTATAATTTAGTCCTGAAGGGTAGCATGCATCTAACCTGACTTGCCAGATATACTCCCTCCAGTCCATTTCTTCTTCAGCATTAAATACACTATGATAATTATTAACCCAATCTAAAACAACTACTTTAAAATCAACTTTACAATTACTGTTATTAAAATGCTTGCTAAGAGAATTTTTATAATTTTTTGTTTGTATTGCATATAAATGCTCATATATTCTCCAATGAAACTCCCTGGTCATCCTTCCAACATAGAAGGTATTGCCCGAAATGCATATGATTAAACAGACAACATAATTAGATGTGCAAGACTATCTTCCTTGTAACTTAATAGTAAACTTATTAACTTTAATTTCAGTAACCCCTGTGTATAAATATGTGCTTTTCTCCTACAACTTATACAGTTTAATACCACTATGCAAGTTACTAGCAGTGTGGATGAAAAAGCTATAACAAATATATCTAAAAACTGGAAATAATTGAGTAGTTTTCCTGAAGTGAAAGAAGTTGTAGAAGAAAAGCCTTTCTTTGTAAATAAAAAAGGGAAAAGCTTTAAAAATTTATTTTCAGGCTAAATTAAGTCTCCCCAAGGATAATTTTGCCAGAATAGGAATGCTCAGATGTCATGATTGCAACTTTTATTCCTATTTATACACAAGGATTACTGAAATTAAAGTTAATAAACGAAAGGTATACTTGTAAGTCTAAATATGTTGTCTATTTAATTATGTGTGTTTCATGCAATGCCTTCTATGTTGAAAGAACGACCAGGGAGCTTCATTAAAGAATACATGAACATTCATATGCAATACAAACAAAAATGATAAAAATGCTCTTAGCGAGCATTTTAATAATAGTAAATTGTAAAGTTTATTTTAATAATAACAATTAAATTAAATAATAGTAATTGTAAAGTTGATTTTAATGTAGTTTAATTATGATAGTGTATTCAATGCTGAAGAAGAATTGAACTGGAGGGAGTATGTCTGGCAAGTCA
The DNA here is from genome assembly GCF_019279795.1 of Protopterus annectens. Taxonomy (NCBI): domain Eukaryota; kingdom Metazoa; phylum Chordata; order Ceratodontiformes; family Protopteridae; genus Protopterus; species Protopterus annectens. The sequence goes on along the minus strand of NC_056725.1, from coordinate 547,776,060 downwards.
GGTTAGATGCTATCCTCTGGGACTAAATTATAAGGAGAATTTTAAAGTATTTTTAAGGAGGAGGAAAATAAAGCATTAATTATTCAATTAATCAATTATGTTATTCTGATGTATAAACATGCTGTGAATTCATGCTTCATTCAGTCTAAAGAAGTCTCGGTTTGAGATGAAAGTGCTTACTGGAGGACAGAATAAATCTTTAGTGTTCTAAGTTTTTAAAGTTGTTTCTAGTTATTTAAGCCATTTTTTTCAATATTTGCATATTCTGTATGGTTTATTGTTTTCTGTTTTTCGTATATAGGTTCTGCAGATAGTTTGTCAAATACGAGACCTTGTCTTGGGGTAAGAGATTGCTTTTTGTTGCAATGAGACTATCAATGTGCCCAAAAAAGAATTTTTGTCTGCGGCTATAGTTGAGATTTGCAGAGGTTGAGGGTGAGGTATACCTTCTGGAAGGAATCCATGGTGATTTGAAGAGCTGTCTGAAGTTCCACGGTGGACTTTCCCTGGATGTCAGTCATCTAGGTAGGGGTAAATGTGTACTCCTAGAGTTCTGCAATGGGCTAAAACAAGTGCTAGACATTTGGTGAATCCTCTGGGAGCAGTAGATAAAGCCAAATGGTAAAGCACAGAACTGGTAGTATAATCCTCCTGTCAGAAAATGAAGATAAGTTCTGTATTTCTTGGCTGTGGGAATGTGAAGATAGTTTTTCTTGGGTCACCATACATGCTCCTTGGAATGTCATGGCCAGTAGTTTTTGCAAGGTTAGTATTTTGAACTTTGGTATGTGAAGGAACTTAAGTTTTGAAAGGTTTCTAAGATTTGTCTCTAGGTACCTTCCTTTTGCGAGACCAGGAAGATTCTCGAGTAGAACCCTATGCCCTCTTCTTCTGCATGGACTGGTTGAATAAACTCCTACAGCAGAAGCACCATTAGTATTTGAGGAAAAAAAATCTTTTCTTGGTCTTTGGCATTCTTAGAAAGGGAGGGGGGGGTCTCCGAACTGGATGATATAACCTCGATGATATTTAAGACCCACTGGTGCTTGGTGATAACTTCCCACTGCTGTAGGAAGGAGGAAGGTCTCCCTGTTAGGGGTCAGGGGTTGCTGTGGATAGTCACAGCTGCTCTTCTGGGGGCATTGGATTCCAATATCTTCATTGATCAGCTTGCCACTTTTTGCTCTGTCTTGATCTCTTGCCTTTGGAGGCCTCCCTTTTTCTTACCTTGGAGCCATTGGCCAAGATTTAGAGGGGGTAATTCTTATTGTATTTAGGTGTGGGATTCAAATAAAATTCTTTAACTGTTGTTATTTGTTTCCCTTTCTTGTCCAGTTCTTCAAAAACATTCTCAGCGGTGATACCAAAGAAAAATTCCCTATCCAGTGAGGCATGGAGTTCTGCCTTTACTTGGTCTGAGAAGGGTTGCGTCCTCAGATAGGCATGTCTATATATGCAACAACCCATAGCAGCTGCCTTACATGATGCATCCAATGCTTTTTTCTGAGATCTCCTCTGTCTTAGCAATGATCTTTTCTTGTAAAGTCTCCATGTACTTATCATGTGAAATTGGCAGTTAAGAGCTCTCATAGCTTGGGTAGCCAAGTCTTTTCACTAAATCTGTCAAGCATTCTGCTCTCTCTGTCATTTCATAAAGGCTCTCTGACTGTACCCATAGGCGCTTCCTTGGCAGATTTATTAGACGTCACCGAGGGATCTGCCTGTGGGTTCTTGTAAAGGTGCTTGTGGGTGTCAAGCACTCTATAGAAGCGATTTGCCTTCCTAGGAGCAGGAGGGAGGGAGTCAGGGTGCAGAGAGATGTCCTCAAAATCATAAACCAAAACCACATACATAGGTGGAATGGCTAAAGGTCTGGTAAATGACAGGCTCAGAGGCTCTCTGTAATGAGTTAGAAGCTGAGAAAACTCTTTGCTTTCTCAGTTGAATAGTACATCTCCTTCTTCTTGTGCAGTTTCCCCAATGGGTAAGTCCTCAGCAGGCAGAGGAAAGCATGTCATCTGAATTCATGTAAGGAAAATACTGTGAAGGGAAATGCTCTACACGACAGCTTGTAACATCTTTTGCTCATCTTCAGTTCCTGAGTCCTATTTCTCCTTTTTTCATAGAAGATGATCATGAACTCTATGAACTCCTAGGCCATATTATTCAAGCCCTCTGCACCAACCTAAGTAGCTAAGGCCGAGAAAGCATAGGCTGGGGCAAGCTAATTGCCCTCTTATGTTTTGGTGTCCAGGGTTTTGAAATCAAGGCCTCAGGATGTGAATGTGAGGTTATGACCTCTTTCTGGTTCCCTGTGAATTCCACACATGACTACCAAGAGAATACAGCCTTCTCCGGTGGTTACCAACATTTAGGTGTCAGAAGCTGTGGTCTGCAAGCGGCTTTGTACCAGACTGACATTGGTGTGGTACCTATCACTGTGGTGTGGCCTCCTGCCTTTGCAGCCTCCTGAGGGGTCACACCAGAGGGCTCAGTCCTAATAGCAGTTGGAACAGGGGGCTGCAAAGGTGCCTCACCTGAGTCACTGATAGAAGACCAAAACATGGATGTCTCACCTGAGTCACTGATAGAAGACCAAAACATGGATGTGGAAGACTATATTTTGCAATGATCTTAGGGAGGGAACCAGCCAATGTCAAGACATGCAATGAAGTGATTGTCACTGGGTCTGAAGACTCTGTGTGGGCTGCGAGGCCTTCAGCCCTACATTTTAAGGTTTTGGAATGAAACTTAGTACAATCTTAACAACTAGAAAAGTTGTGCTAAAACCCCCAAGCAAAACAAAATACAAACCTGGTCTGTGACTTTAACAGAACTTGTTGGCGGCATAGATTTATGTCCCAACGACTCCCTCATTTGTGGAATAGACAACCTCTCCATGTCAAGCAGAGTACCGCACTAGCCCTCTTTAAGAGGAACCTGGACTGTATGGGATAACAGAAAATATACCTCTGGGATCCCACCTGTGCCCCTGCTGGACAGGGAAACAGGTGCTGACTTTGTGGGAACATGGGAGAAATTCTTGGCTAGGCTTATAAGAGCCAATATCCTAGTATTGTCCTATGAATCTATGAACAAATGAAAATCTTTATTGGTGATTTGCTTCCCACACTGTAAGTAGTTATTAATCTTTTTAAACATTAATTAGAAGGAAATTTCCCCAGTGGGGTACTTATCTGACTGGAGATTGGAGATAACACTGAAAAACTAGCAGACTGATGGGCCACAAGAGTTAGAAACTCAAAGCAGTGCACTGGACTTCATGGTTAGAAAGAAATGAAAACATCTGCCTTACACCCTGATGTCTGCATGTCAGTCTGCAGATGCCCATCAGCTGGAGATGTTTGTACATGGCAGGAAGACACAAGGATCAGTACTGCAACACTGGCAATGAAAAAAATCACATCTTCTTCAAACGACTACACTATTTTCAGCAAAGTACCAGTTAATGGTCATAAATATCAGCAAGGAGTGATCCATTGAAAATAGTGCAAATACACCAGTTCTGGTCAGAGCAGTCTACAAGAAAAATAAGCTTAAGATATGCCCTCTGTAGTCCTGCCATCAGAAGTGTTGGAAAGGTAGAAAGAAACTCAGGCACTTTGAAAGTGTAAGCTCCAGTTAAGTGTAACGGGCAGACAAAAACATTAACACAATCGTACACCCCAATAAAAGGGGATTACACCACAGGCCAGCCTGCAGATGCTGGTCTGACTTTCCCATGTTTGACAAGCTGAAAGCTAAGAGATTAGGTCCAAAACAACAAGTCTCAAAAAAAGCAAGGAAAAAAGACCAGAACAGGACACAAATGTCCAGCATGTTAAGACATTCCTGTATTACGTATGTACTCATAGATCCACCCCACTCTCCAGAGACAGGGAAAAATTGAAGGCAGACTACCCATCTCAGCAGACACCATGCCTGCTATAAAAAGAAAAGCTAGACTCACCAAGTTGAGAGAGTATCCCCTTCCCACCAGGGCCTGATGTGAAGGTAAAAGTCAGTGCTCCATTGTGGACATATGGAGACAAAGATGAGGTGAAGTGGCAAGAGTTCTACCCAGTACCCCCTAATGCAGCTTAGCCAGCACTGGGTGCAATTGTGTTGGGTGCAACAGTCTTTGAAAAATGGGGCCAGATCAGGGCCTTAATAAACCTGCATAGGCTCCAACAAAAGTCTGTACCAAGTGATTCAATGTCGGGCATCCAGAGTGATATAAAGGAAGCAGTCCAGTGGAGACACTTGCAATGGCCAACCTACTGCAGATGAAGCAAATGTTTAAACTCTCAAAAAACTGCACAGACAATGATGGTGTTCTGGTATAAGAACAAAGCTCAATGACTTAGAGATGCCCTTACACCAAATGGCAATGAAGCACTTGAGCAGGGTCCAGCAGCACACACCTGAAAGGGTCAGGAGAGGAGAGGGACAAAGACGACAGCTGCTGACACTTGCAAAACTCTCAGCAGAAGGACTAAAGAAACCTAGACTGGAGGGAAAGGTACAAACCCTTCAAGTCAAGGAAGCAGGGAAAGTAGGAAGAGCCTGAAGCTTGAAGGAACTTTCCACGGTCATCAGAGATGAGAAGGAAGACGTCACTGTAGAAAAATATCTCAGATGCCTGTAGAACAAAGAGGAAAACACAGACAACAATGACCCATGAATTAAATAATCAGCTCAGTCAGAGAGCTGCACACTAACCAAATACTATCTAGCAAAGGGGTCACATTTCAATCACATCCAAGAATAAATTACAGTGTTCTGGATATATAAATATATAAAGCTCATAGCAGTCCATATTCAAATCAGAAGAATTAGGGTTAAAGCATGCAACCATAATTGTTTCACAAAGCTGAAGGAGGCATTCAGAATCATAACAGAATAAATTCCTGGTGAGAATAATTTCAGATAATTATAATTAAAAAAAAAATCACAGTATTCAACTGCATATAAATCAGCCCTCTCTAAAAATATGTAGGTGCAACCAAATTAACAGCTACTGCACATAATCACCAGTTAGATTTGACTTGTACATCATTCATAAGGACCAAAACATTGGTATCAAAAAGCCCTTAGTTATAAATATTTTGTACAAAGGTTTGCTTGCACTTAAATACTGGTTACATAGAGCTGACTTATATCCAGCTGAATACAGGGATTTGTTTTGGTATTCACCGCCCCTTTGGTTAGTTCCCTAGGCCCTTGATCTAGCAGCTGGTGTGAACTTTCTGTTACCCATCCACTCGTCAAGGTTCCTCTTGAAGAGTGATAGTGAGGGTCTCTGTCTTATGTAGATCGGGACCTTGTTCCATAGCAAGGGAAGTCTTTGCGTAGGGAATCTATCCCTCCAGCATGTTCTATTCATTGTTGTGCTGAGGTTTATATCCCTAGAGCGTGTAGCTTGAGTGGATTTGGTTTTGCTAAGATGGAGCATGTTCAACAGTTCTGGGTTGGACATGGCTCTGTATGTTAGACAGAGATTGCCTCTGAGAAGGCGGTATGCAACAGAGAAGAGCCTTAGTTTTTTCAATCATGCTGCATAGGGCAACTGTTTGAGGCCAGTAATCCTCTTAGTGAGGTACCTCTGTGGTCTCTCCAGCTTCTGGAGATGCCTAGCCAGGTACATTCCAATTGGTGCATTGTACTCAATAATGGGTCTGATGAGGGAAGAGTAGAGAGCCACCACTACATCCTTAGATCTTGATGCAAACCCTTTTGTGATCAGATAAATAGAAGGATTTTTTAACCACCTTGGCAACATGGTTATCAAAGGAAAGCTGACTATCTACTTGGGTCCCTAGATCCCTTATTACTACTTCAGATTTCAGGGGGTTATCTCCTATGTGGTAGTTCGCGGGAACTCTGTTTTTTCCAAAGGGGATTACTATGCATTTTTTAGCATTAAGCTTGAGACCATGGCTTTGACACCATGCATCAGTCTCGTTAAGGCCCTTCTGGAGGATATCCATGTCGGCCAGAGACTCTATTATAGCATCCAGTTTGCAGTCGTCCGCAAACTTGGTCAGCCACAGCCCTTCAGTGCTTGCCTGTACTTCTGAGAAATATATGCCAAACAGGAGGGGCCCCAGGATAGAGCCCTGAGGCACACCGCTCGTTACTGGTCTGGATTCGGACATAGATCCCGCTACTCTTACTTTGTGGGATCTGTCTGAGAGCCAGTTTGCGATCCATCTTGTGACGTAAGGGTTTATGCCCAGGTTGGTGAGTTTATCAATAATACCCGAATGGGAAATGGTGTCAAATGCTTTAGCAAGGTCAAGGTAAGCCAAGTGTCTCTCCTTTCCCTTATCTATAGCCTGAGTAACTGTCTCAAAGAGGTCCACAAGGTTCAGGAGGCATGATCTGCCCTTGACGAAGCCAAACTGTGTGGGATCAAGTGTTTGGAGGTTCCCAATCTCTCCATTTGTGAGTTCCATAATGATTCACTCCATTGCCTTACAGATCAGACTGGTCAGGCTTATTGGTCAGTAGTTCCCAGGGTCGGTTGTGGGGCCACCCTTGTGCAGAGGGACCACCGTTGCTGTGCGCCGTGCTATGGGCACATATCCTGTCAAGAGGCTGAGACTGAACAGGGTATTCAGATGAGGAGTTAATTCATTTTGGAGCTCGCGTATGACACAGCCCGGGACACCATCTGGTCCCATGGAGGCAGTGTTTTTAGCTTTAGATAGAGCCTTATTAACCAACGTATCAGTAATAATTGGAGTTACACTATCCCCTGGAATAGTAATAGGCCCTGTAGGTGGTGGGGGGGGGGGATTTGCACTGAACCTGTCAGCCAAGATGTTGGCAATGTCAGAAGGGTCAGTGTATTTTGTTCCATTTTGTACTAGCTCAGAACAGACCTGGGCATTGCCATTTAGGTTTTTGATGTAACCATAGAAGGCTTTATGGTTATCCTTGGCATCCTTGGCAACTTTCTTTTCGAAAGTGGCTTTAGTTGACTTGATGAGGACCCTCAATTTCTTACTAAAGCTGATCAGGGAAGATTTTTCTACTTGAGATTTGGCCTTTTGTTGTATAAGTCTCCTCCTTTTATTGCATAGTTTGCTTATGGCTGGGGTCCACCAGACTGGTTTCTTCTTGCTTGAGGAAGGAGTCTTGGTTTTATTTGGGATAGCATGGTCCATGCAATCCTGAAGATGTATATAAAGTGCCTTGGTGTAGGATTCTGCATCCTGGATATTATTATCCTTCTGCAAGGGGGTAATGAAGCTTTCCACTTCTGACGCAAGTAGTTTGAAGTTTGCTTTGAAAGGGTTTTTTACGATGGTTTCTTTGACTGGGGGAGGTGGAGGGGTGAGGATGTCTAGGGTTATCAGTTTGTGGTCTGATCTGACCAGAGAGGGAGTGATAACAGGTGTGGTATAATGGACACTCATATTTGTGATGGCTAAATCTAATATGTTGTCCCCTCTTAGAAAATAAATAAATAATATTAAGCAAATCATTACTTGCATTAGTGAGGCAGTGACTTATCCTGTGACATGAACATGCAGCGCCTTTTTAGATAGGAATTAAAAAGTATAATCACATGAGTAAACTTACCATAACAGTAGACTTTCGAATGATCACTGCTGCAGTAGCCTTAGCTGTTTGGGTTATATCCTGCTCAGGATATAACAGGTAGACAGCTTCCAATGCTTATGCACACCTTCATTGCCCCCAATCCATTAACCAGCTTGAAAGGATGATTTGGGTACCAACACTTTCATGCCAACTTACAGAGGAAGGCTACAGTTCTGAAAAGATCAATGCTAGAAAAATAACAATAAGGGTCCTCAGCCTGGCAACAAAAACATACCAAAACTAAGGAGACGGAGGAAGGGACTGGCTACAGCAGTAGTGCTCATTCAAATATCTACTGTTACAACAGCACAGCTGTACAAGTAAACTTATGGTCATCATTTGATCACTACTGCAGTAGCCTTACCTATATGGGTAGACTACCATAGCTTAAACTGAATGGAAAGTGAAACGATTTGTATTTACTATTTGTTGCCCATGTTAGTCACATTGAGACAATGTCCTCCATTAAGGGGAGACCAGAGGTGGTACTTGTAGAGATTTGTGAAAATTTGGTCAGGGCATTGGGAAACTTCCTCTGCTCTTCTGTCCGATAAATGCCATGGGATCTTTTACACCCACCTAAGCTACCACCAACTCAGGCATATTGGACTATAAAAAACAAATATGGACATGAGAAAGAAAGATTACATAGGTTGCAATATTTATGCAAAGGCAAAAGCCAAATTAATCACAAGAAAGAATGCAGCCCCAAAGATATTTGAAGAGAAATACAGGCAAAGGCATCCAGATATTCACAATAAACAAATATCACAAAGAGGGAATGCAGAAAAGAAGATTAGTAAAGTAGAAGTTAAAAAAAAAGAATTAGAAGTTATGGAGTGCCTGTGAAGTGAAGGATTTGTTGTACAAGGTCTAGCACAGGTTGCATTACAGCATGATAGAATGAGTCTTCAAAGGAAGGAAAAACAGGAAGATCTGGAGACATCTGAAGAAGAAATATGGACATGGGAAAGAAAAAGAGATTTAATATGGTGTAATATCTATGCAAAGGAGAAAGCAAATTAATACAAAAAGAGCAGCACCAAAGTTATTTGAAGAGAAATACAGAGAAAGGAATCCAGACATGGAAAACTTTACAATAACAAAAGAAAGAAGAAGGCAAAGAGGAAAAGTAGAAAAGGAAATTAGTACTGGAGAAGTTAAAGAAATAGAAATTGAGGTTATGGAGTACCTTTAAGGTGAAGGATTTAGTGTAGAAAATCTAATTCAGAAAGCACCACAACAGGATAGAGCAATCATCTTCTTCTTTCGGCTGTTCCCGTTAGGGGTCTGTTTCCATTTCTTCCTGTCCTCTGCATCTTGCTCTGTCACGCCAACCACCTGAATGCCCTCTTACCACATCCATAAACCTTAACTTAGGCCTTCCTCTTTTCTTGTTACCTGGTAGCTTCATCCTTAGCATCTTTTTCCCAATATACTCAGCATCCCTACTCAGCACATGTCAAAACCAACGTAATCTTGCCTCTCTGGCTTTGTCTCCAAACCTTCCAACTGAGGCTGACCCTCTAATATACTAATTACTAATCCTGTCCACCCTCGTCACACCCAGTGCAAATCTTAACATCTTTAACTCTGCCACATCCAGCTCTAACTCCTGCCTTTTTGTCAGTGCCACTGTCGCCAACCCATATAACATAGCTGGTCTCACCACTCTCTTGTAGACCTCCCCTTTCACTCTTACTGGTACTCATCTGTCACAAATCACTCCTGACACTCTTCTCCACCCACTCCATCCTGCCTGTACTCTCTTCTTCACCTCTCTTCCACACTCACCATTACTCTGAACTATTGATCCCAAGTATTAAACTCATCCACCTTCGCCACCTCTACTCCTTGCTTCCTCACCATTCCTCTATCCTCCCTCTCAGTCACACATATATTCTGTCTTAGTCCTGCTGACCTTCATTCCTCTTCTCTCTAGAGCATATCTCCATCTCTCCAGGGTCTCCTCCACCTGTTCCCTACTCTCACTACAGATCACAATGTCATCTGCAAACATCATAGTCTACGGGGACTCCTGTCTGATCTCGTCTGTCAACCTGCCCATCACCATTGCAAATAAGAAAGGGCTCAGAGCTGATCCTTGATGTAATCCCACCTCCACCTTAAATGCATATGTCACTCCCACTGCAGACCTGACCGCTGTCACATTACCCTCGTACATATCCTGTATCACTCTTACATACTTTTCTGACATTCAGGATTCCAAGGCTGCAAACTTGTTTTAAATAAAACAAACTACTTTTTCAGCACTTGGTTCGCAGCCTTGGAATCCTGATTTCTGATCACCAGTTGGTATTTTTGTGAGGTTCTTCGTTTTTGTACTTTTCTGACATTCCCAACTTCCTCATACAATACCACAACTCCTCTCTAGGCACCCTGTCATATGCTTTCTCTAAGTCTACAAAAACACAATGCAATTTCTTCTGACCTTCTCTGCACTTCTCCATCAACACTCTCAGAACAAACATCACATCTGTAGTGCTCTTTCCCGGCATGAAACCAGACTGCTGATCACTAATCATCACGTTCCTTCTTAACCTAGCTTCCACTACTCTGTCCCATAACTTCATGCTGTGACTGATAAATTTAATCCCTGTGTAGTTACTACAGCTCTGCACATCACCCTTATTCTTAAAAATCGGTACCAAAACACTTTCTCCATTCCTCAGGCATCCTCTCACTTTCCAAAATTTCATTAAACAATCTGGTTAAAAACTCCACTGCCATTTCACCTAAACACCTCCATGCTTCCACAGATATGTCATCTTGACCAACAGCCTTTCCATTCTTCATCCTCTTCATAGCTATCCTTACTTCATCCTTGCTAATCCATTGTACTTCATGATTCACTATCCCCACATCATCCAACCTTCTCTCCCACTCATTCTCTTCATTCATCAACCCCTCAAAGTACCCTTTCCATCTGCTCAACACACTCTCCTCGCTTGTGAGTATGTTTCCCTCATTATCCTTTATCACCTTTACCTGCTGCACATCTTTCCTAGCTCGGTCCCTCTGTCTAGCCAATCAGTACAGGTCCTCTTCTCCCTCCTTAGTGTCCAACCTTTCATACAACTCTTCATATGCCTTATCCTTAGCCTTCACCACCTCTCTCTTTGCCATGCACCTCATCTCCTTATACTCCTGTCTACTTTCTTCATCTCTCTGACAATCCCACTTCTTCTTTGCCAATCTCTTTCTCTGTATACTCTTCTGTACTTCCTCATTCCACCACCATGTCTCTTTGTCGTCCTTCTGTCCAGATGTCATGCCAAACACCTTTCTAGCCGTTTCTCTTACTAGCTCTGCTATAGTTACCCAGCTATTTGGTAACTCTTTATTGCCACCCAGTGCCTGTCTTAACTCTTCCCCGAACTCCACCTCACAATTACCCTTTGTCAGTTTCCACCATTTGATCCTTGGTGCTGCCCTCCCACTCCTCCTCCTCTTCTTGATCACCACCATCATCTTACAAACCACCATCCTATGCTGCCTAACTACACTTTCCCCGGTCACCACTTTACAGTCTCCAATCTCCTTCAAACTGGCTCTCCTACATAAGATATAATCCACCTTCCTCCACTCTTGTATGTCACCCTATGTTCCTCCCTCTTGTTAAAATACGTATTCACCACAGCCATGTCCATCCTTTTTGCAAAATCCACTACCATCTGACCTTCTGCATTCCTTTGTTTAACACCATAACTACCCATCACTTGCTCATCCCCTCTGTTCCCTTCACCAACATGCCCATTGAAATCTGCTCCAATCACCACTCTCTCACCCTTGGGTACAGTCATCACCACTTCATCCAGCTATCTCCAAAATTTTTCTTTCTCGTCCATCGCACACCCAATCTGTGGAGCATAGGCATTAACAACATTCATCATTACACCATCAATTTCCAGCTTCATAAACATCACTCTATCTGATACTCTTTTCACCTCCAAAACACTCTTAGCATACTGTTCCTTCAGGATAACTCCTACACCATTTCTCCTCCCATCCACACCATGATAAAACAATTTGAACCCACCTCTGATACACCTAGCCTTACTCCCCTTCCATCTGGTCTCTTGCACACACAACATACCAACCTTCCTTCTGTCCATCATATCAGCTAGCTCTCTCCCTATACCAGTCATACTTCCAACATTCAAAGTTCCGACCCTCACTACCACAATCCTAGCCTTTCTCCTCTCTTCCTGCCTTCGGCCATGCCTCACCCTCCTCTCCTCCTTCGGCCAACAGTAGCCCAATTTCCACCAGCACCATGTTGGCTAACAGGATAGAGCAATGAACATCCAAATTAAGGGGAAACCAGTGGAACAGAAAGCAATTGGCCAGGTGCCATATGAAGATATTTTGGAGCCTTCCACAAGAAACCAGTATAAATGTTCACTTGAAGCTAAACAGCAAGGGAAGGAACAGGAAACTATGGAGACTCTGATACAGTAAATGGTGAAGAGTGATAAGCCAGTGAGTTCCCATATGACAGAGCAACAGATGGCACAGGATGAAAGTGAAAAGAATGTGCCATAGGATGATGCTACATAATTTCTACAGAATGCTCACAGGAAATTGAAAACAAAAAATGTGCCCACAGTTTAGAAGAAAATGAGCTAAGAGAAGAGTTGCTTGATTTAATAGAGATAGACATGTTAAGATCAATGAAAGAAATAGACTGAAGAAGGTCAATAAAACCCAAAAAGTCAGAAGACTGACAAAACAAATGAACATAGTAGTTAGGACTGTCCATAAAGATCCATGCGATATAATAGAAGTAAACAGGATATATCATTGTGCAGCTAAATTAATAACTGATAAAGTTCTACCACAAGAACACAGGGTAGTAAGGGAAAGGATGGGGAGAAATTAAATACCATCATGGAATTATGAAATAAAGAAAACTGTAAAGCAATTAAGACAAGAAGTGTCATTGTTAGAAGAGGGACCAGATCAACGAAAATACTTAGATAGATGTGATACAAGCAATGCGCAGTATTAAAACAGATAAGGATCTATCATGCACTATCACAAATAAACTAAAAATCTCAGCACATGCAGAAAAAGTTTAAAGATACACAGATAAATATAAAAGGAAAGTACAAAATAAGCAATTTATTGATGACCTAAAAAAGTTTTATAGAGAATTTGGAAACAAGGTAAAATGAACTGATAGACCACCAAAAAGAAGAAATAGATATATTTTGGAGAAGTATTTATGAAGATCCTGTGGAACATAAAGATGCTAAATGGATAGAAGTAAAAGAAAAAATAAGAAGTTTAAAGGTACAGGATATGAAATGGGATGAAGTAACAGCCAGAGAGATTGAAATAAAGTTAGGAAAAGCATCTAATTGGAAAATTCCAGGCCTAGATGCAGTACCTAACTTCTGGTTAAAAGGATGATCATTTCTGCATGAAGATTTAGCCATGAGTAGGAACTATTTATATAAGCACCCCAAACAGACAACAACCTGGCTAACAGGAAAACACAATCATCCTCCTTAAGAAAAGCATTTGCGCTTTTCTCACCTTTTCTGTAACTAGTCTAGTCCAGATACAAATTTGCTGTATCCAGGACTCTACGTAAGCTTCTGAGCCTCCAAAGGCTTTCTGTGTTGGAGGGAAGTCTTCTAACATATCAGTGCGAGTGGTAACCACTAGGTAGCCTATCTACCACAAGAGGATTGGTATCTGACCAGAAATTGTAGTTTATTGGCCATTTGGGCAGTTTTTCCATCTCTTTCAACTTTCTGGCTTAAAAGCCCATGTTTGCACTTGTTTCCCACCTTTCCTGTAACTAGTCTAGTCCAGATACAGATTTGTTGTATCAAGGACTATTTGTAAGCTTCAGAGCAGTGCCAGTCTGCTCTTCAATTTTTCCCTTAGATGTGCTAGTTCTCTCCTCTCCTGCACTTTTACTAGCTTATTAGTCTAGCACTTTACCAGACTTCTTGCAGCAATTATTGTAGCACACAAAAGTGCTACCAGCAGTAAACGTTCTACAAGGAAACAGCTCCAGTACCTATTATTAATGCCCACTCCTCCAGGCATGCCTAAAGGTCAGTTCCATGTGCTTTCCCCTATTAACCTGGTGAACTTGGGCATCCTGAGGCAATGTAGCAACTGCCTCATGTGCACTGACAACCCTTCTCCTCTTACCTCCCAACACTCAGACTTGCAAGAGATGCACTTGTATGTCCAAATTGGAAGCCACGCATTCTCCAGCCAAGTCCAGAATAGGTGGTCAAGAGAAGGTCAACACTTGCACCACACCACATGGAAAACATAACCCTCCAGAACACACACCAGCACTGCCTTCAGATAAAAACACAAACCACACACCCACCTTCATGGAGGCTCTCAATAAAAATCTACCCAATCAGCAGAGACCTCCAAGGCAGAAACACACTCGACCACCACAACACAACATTAATCACAAGATACATAACTCTCCTAAACAGTGTGCCACTCAACCAAAGTCCCTAAGGCAAAACAGCATGCCCAACACACTAGTCATAGGTGATTCAATAGTGAGGCACACTGATGTTCCAATCACTAGGTTGAATAAGGAGAAAGTAACAGTCAGCTGCCTGTCAGGCACCAGGATCCGCCACATAATACACGCACTCAAGTCACTCAACAACAGGTACAAATATGACTCCGTCATTGTACATGTTGGTGTGAATGACCTGAGACACACCTCCCTGGACTACATGAAAAGAGACATGGAGGAGCTCTCAGATTATGTAACCCAGGTGAGTATGACCCTAGCCCTGAGCAGCATCCTACCATCACCCAGAATGATACCACAGTACAAGCAGAAAATGATTGATTTCAACAATTGGCTAAGTTTCTGGTGTCATTCTAAAGGGATCCAGTATCTGTCAGCCTGAGATGACATGATTGACAGACCTTAATGCTTTGCCAGAGATGGCCTGCATCTGTCACCCCTGGGCATCCAGATACTGGCCAAGGCTCTTGACACCCCTATAGTGCCTTTTTTAAGTGGTGTTCCAAAGACCAAATTACCACCGTAACAGCTACAAACAAATGCAATCTGAGGGTCATGCTGCTCAATGCTAGGAGTCTAAAATCTCAAAATGCACTCGCTCAAAGCACTCCTTAAAATGGAGAACATCGGCATTTGTGCCATAACAGAGACCTGGTTCAGGGCAGCAGAAAGCACCCCTGCACTACCAGGCTATAACTCTTTCCACACCTTTCGGCCCCAGAACTTGGACTGAAGCTCCAAATGTGGTGGTGTTTCCATATTCATAAAAGATGTGCAAACCTCCAGACTGGTAGCCCAACATAACACATCTTAGATACTTCAGGTGCAGCTAACATTGGGTAAGACAGCGATTCAGGTTGTAGCCTGCTATAGGTCCCCAATCATGTCCGAAGACTCACACTCGACGTTCCTAAGCACCCTGTGGAATATTAGGGTCCAACCTAACATTCTCATACTGGGCAACTTCAACTACCCCTCCATTAACTGGGAAAACAATTCATGTACCAATACACTTGCCCAACGTTTCCTGGAATTCATTAATTCCAATGCTCGTTCTTACCCCCACTACAGGTAGCAACATCCTTGACCTGGTCATTACTAACATGGGCGACCATTGCTCTACATCAATAGTCAACTCCTCCCTGGTTAGATCAGACCACAAACTAATCACCTTGGAAATCCACATCGCTCCCACCCCCCACCCCTCAAAGGTAACCACCATGAAAAACTTCTCCAAAGCTAACTTTGGGCTCCTAAAAACAGAGGTGGCTAACTTCAAGGCACCCATGCAAATGGAGAATAGTTGCATGACTGTCGAATCATACACCAATGCACTGTACAAACACGTACAGAAATGGATGGATCTCACCATACCCAATAGAACCAAGATGCTCTCTTCCAAAAAAAGGAAGCTAATCTGGTGGTCCCCTGCCATAAACATACTCTACAACAGAAGGAGGAAACTGATGTGGAATAAGGTGAAGTCCTAAGGCTGGAAAAACTCCCTTATCAGCCTCAACAAAAAAGTTGAGATCCCTCATCAAATCCTCTAAAGCTAGCTATGAAAACAGAATTGCAGCAGATAGTAAAGACAACCACAAGGCTTTCTATAGTTATATAAAGAATTTCCACGGCAATACCCAGATTTGCTCTGAGCTACTGCACAATGGTACCTCCTGTACTGAGCCAACAGATATTGCCAATATACTGGCCGAAAGATTCAGTGCCAACTTTGCCCCTCCCCCCCAAGAACCAGTCAAAATACCAGTAGATTGCCAGGCACCCAGTATTACAGCTGCACAGGTTAAAACAGCACTGTCCAAGGCCAAAAATACAGCTTCTATGGGACATGACAATATCCCTGGCTGTGTTCTACATGAACTACAGAATGAACTGGCACCTCTCACCTGTGTTCCCTGTTCAATCACAGCCTCACCTCAGAATTTGTCCTTACCAAATGGCACACTGTACAGTCATCCCTCTCCACAAAGGAGGAGCGACTACAGACCCTGGAAACTATTACCCCATTAACCTGACGAGTTTGATTTGCAATGTTATGGAATGCATCATCATGGACCTAATAAACAAGTATATATGGAATCTCCAAACTCTGGATCCCACACGGTTTGGTTTTGTGAAGGGCAGATCATGCCTGGTCAACTTCTTTGAGTCAGTCACTAGAGCTGTGGATGAAGGCAAGGTGGTTCATACAGCCTACTTTGATCTGGCCACTAAGTGGGTTGCAAACTGGCTCACAGGTAGATGACTCAAGTCAGACTGCTGACCAGTTACAAGTGGAGTCCCACAGGGTTCGGCCCTGGGTCATCTCCTGTTTGGTATCTACTTCTCTTAAGTCCAGGCCAACACGAAGGAACTCTGGCTGACAAAGTTCACAGACAATTGCAAGTTGGGAGCTATTATCAAGTCCCAAAGTGATGTTGACATCCTACAGAAAGACCTCACTGAGACCAATGACTGGTGTCAGAACCATGGCCTTAAGCTTAATGCCAAAAAATGTGTCATCCCCTTTGGGAAAAACCTGGTTCCCATGAATTACCACATTGATGGTAGTCCACTGAACACAGAAGGAATTATAAGAGATCTGGGAACACAGGTTGACAGCAACCTCTCTTTTGACCACCACATTGCCACTGTGGTCAGAAAGTCCTTCTATGTGGCACATCTCATTACTAAGGGTTTTGCATCCAGGAAGAAAGAGGTCATTGTCTCCCTCTACTCTTCCCTCATTAGGCCAATCATTGAGTACAATGCCCCATTTGGCATGTACCTCACTTAACACCTGCAACAACTGGAGAGGATGCAAAAGTACCTCACAATGAGGATTCTAGGCCTTAAACATGTGTCCTCTATGGACAGACTCAAAAAACTCCAACTATTCTCTGCCTCATATTGCCTACTTAGAGGCGATCTCTGCTTGACTTACAAAGCCATGTCTGACCCAGCTCTGTTAGGAATGCTACATCTAAAGAAATTCCAGTCCACACCACATGGACCAGAGACCTCAACCTCATTACCACAATCAACAGAACATGCTGGAGGGACAGGGGCATAACCCAGAGACTGCCCATGCTATGGAATAGACTTCCCTTGCATGTTAAGCAGAGCACCTCATTGGCCCTCTTCAAGAAAAAACTTGATGAGTGGATGGGAAAATGAAAATTCAACCCAGGGATCACTCCAATGGCTTTACTCAACAGAGGCACTGGGAACTAAGGTCGGGTGGCACGATGCCAGGGTAATTCTATGGGCTAGGCTTGTAAAGGTTCCAGGGCCATTAGCCTAGTACACACCTATGAACCTAAGAGTGAGCCTGCAAGCTACTCTTAAAAATTATAGGCCAATAACTTACCTTCCAATGACATATAAATTACACACTTGAATTGATGCCGATAGAGTTTATAGTCATTTAGAAGAAAACTCGAGTGTGGCAATAGAACAAAAGGGCAATAAAAGAAAGTCATATGGAACAAAGGATCATTTGTTGTTAAATAAAGTCATAGTGCAAAACTGTAAAAAGGGGAAAAATCTAAGTATGGCATGGACTGACTACAAAAAAGCATTTGATAGTATCCTATATTCATGAACAAAAGACTGCTTAAAAATGTATAAGATACACTCAACACTGATCAACTACATTGCAGTGACCATGAAACAGTGTCAGACCACTCTGTAATTAAGACATGATAAAGGACAAATTATTATCCTGGGATAAAAATTCAAAGGGGGGATATTCCAGGGTGACACTGTCATCACTGCTATTCTATATTGCCCTTAAACTATTAAACTGTCTACTTAATAGCTTAGGCCATGGCTATAATTTGGCTCCTAGCAAATAAAGTGTAAAAACTTATCTTCTCTTTGTTGATGATTTAGAATTGTATAGCTCATCAGATGACGAACTGAAAGCACACCTGCAAGTTGTCAAAACTTTTTCAGATGATATAAGAATGGGCAAAAGTAACATTTCAAGCAGGAAAACTGCAGCACCAAGAAAACATCAGTTTGGAACAAGAATGTGACATAAAAGAACTTGAGCAAGAGGGAATGTATAAATATTTGGGAAATGATGAAGGATCAACAATAAAACATGAACAAATGCAAATAAAACTTAGCAATGCTTAAATTAATCCTGAAAACAGTGTTGACATCTAGGAACAAAATTCAAGCTATAAACCAATTTGCTCTTCCTGTCCTAACTTACATTTTTGGAGTGATTGACTGGCCTCAAAACGTGTTGGTTAGATTAGACAGGAAAACAACAAGGATGCTTCTTGCTCACCAAATGATTTATAAAAATCAGTGCATACCAAGATTATATATTCCCTGTTCCAAAGGAGGGATGGGTCTCCTTGAAACTGATTACATGTATAGCTCTGCAATCGTGGGACTGCACACATATCTGCTGACCTCACAAGACCCAAACGTAGTGAACGTTTTGAAACATGAGGAGAATAAATCTAAGATGATTTATCTGCTTAGTCTAACAGAAGCATATCAGCAGCAAGCAGGAATGGAAATCAAACCAGAAGTAGATAAAAAATCAGGCAGCAACTGACTGTGCTAGAAACAAGAAAGAATATAAGGTGAAGGACCAGATGAGAAGGCAAGAAATGTGGAAAATGTATAAATACAGTTGCAAGTATAGAAAACTTCTGGAAGAACCTCATGTTTATCAGGACTGAATGCAGGAATGGTTAAGGAGAGGTGAATTCAAACCAAGAGATGAAAGGTTAATATTGGTGGCCCAAGATAGTGGGCTACATACGCACTGGTTTACAAAGTCCATTGAACATGTGGGAGAAACAGACAAATGTAGGTTTTGTAAAACAGGATTAGAAACAGTTGAAACCTTGTTACTGGTTGTGACACACTAATGACAGAAGGATTATATACTGAAAGGTATACTAATGTGGCAAGACTGTTGCACTGGGGATTGTGTAAACATTATGGTATTGATGTGGCTGAAAAACACTGGAAACATGAGCCACAAAGCATCATAGAAAATGATGAAGTCTACATCACATGGGCTCACCCATTACCAACAGTTCAAAATATAGATGCTAGAAAACTGGATGCATTGGTCCATGAAAAGAAGACAAAATTAGCATTGATCATTGAATTCACCACACCCAGTGACTACAGTGTACAGAGAGACACAAAGTCATAAAATATCAGGATCTGCAGGCAGAAATGAGAGCAATGTGGAAGAAAAATACCCAGACAGTTGTAATAGTAGTAGGACCAATGGGTCTTATAAAAAACAATCTACAATCATATTTAGATATGTTACCAATACATGTAACCCCATACGAATTGCAGAAGTTGTCATTACTGGGCACATTGCGGATGCTGCGAAGAGTACTTCTGGCTGACATCAAAGACTAAAACAATACTAATTTCATGAACTTTAATCGTACTTTGACTTAGGAATGTGATGCATTCCCATCATGGTATTAGAAACCCAAAAAACTTGGAGAAATTAAAAGAGTGGAACTCGGTTTAAAGTCTCATCTGAAGAATGGCACACTCAGGAGTACAGCACCCTCTCCCCCCATGATGTTAGCTAAGAGTGCTCATCTCAGCATCCGCAATGTGTCCAAAATTGCTTCCTTCGATAATTCATAGGGGGTTACATGTATTAGTAGCATATCTAAGTATATCTAAGTACATCTGTACATTTTTTATTAGACCTGTTACTCCTATTGCTATTAAATCTGCCTGGGTAGCATTCTTCCACATTGTTCTCGTTCTAGCCTGCAAAACTTGGTATTTGTAGTATTGTGTGTCTCTGTATGTAATACATTGTAATCACTGGATGTAGCCATTTCAATGATCAATGCTATTTTTGTCTGTTTTCATGGACTACTACATCTGTTTTTTTTCACATTTATTTTTGAACTGTTGGTAATGGGTGACCCCATGTAATATAAATGTAAAAATTCTGTATAATGCTTTGTGGTTCATGTTTCTAATGCTTCTCAGCTACTTCTATATTGTAGGGTTTGCACAATCCCGCAGTGCAACAGTCATGCCATATCACTTGAGCTTTTCAGTATACAGTCCCTCTGCCATGAGTGTCTCATACCCAGCAGCAAGATGTGTGACTATTTTCCAGTTCTTTTTTTTTTTTTTTTACATAAAGTACAGTTGTGTAAGATCTTACCATAACAGTAGATGTCTTAGTTCTCACTGCTGCAGTACTCTTTATACTTGGGATAACTTGCCAAGGATAGCCTAATGTTTGACCAGCATAACAGAGCCTTTGCATCCTCCCAATGTCATAAGTCCTACATGTGAGGCCTAATGTATATATGTGACATACAGATGCTTAATCCTCAGAATGGAAGTGCCCCTGGAGAACCAAAGAAACAATAATATGCAAATCCAGGAAGGGAAACAAAAAAAGAAGATAAGAGGGAAACCCCTCAGCTAGCAGTAGGGCAAAAGAAAAAGGGGCAGGACGGAAGGACAGAATACTGCAATGCTGAGAAGCAGAACATCTACTGTTATGGTAAGATCTTTCATAACTTTACTATGTCTTTCCTTATCACTGCTGCAGTATTCTTTGTACTTGGGAGAGTACAAAAACTACTGAAAAGAATTGGAGGAAGAAGCATAGAAGAGCCTTCCCCAAAACCATGAAGGATAGCCCAGGCAAATCTTGCCCTGGCACTGGAAATGATATCCAACTTATAATGCTTGGTAAATGGGTGGACAGAAAACCTAATAGCAGCTTCCAAGATGGATCTACCCAGACCCTTGGAAAATGCATCAGAAGAGGCTACTGCCCCGGTAGAATGAACATGAACAGAAGAGGAAAAGTACAGTTGTGTACACTTACCATAAATGTAGATGTTCAAGTGTATTCACTGTTGCAGTTATCACATTTGGGTTATCTGCCTGCAGGTAGCCCTCAGCCGGCCTGAATACCAGAGTCTTCGGATTTCTGTGTCGAATGCTGTCACTTCTTCCTTGATGTCAGGTTGTCAGGGATATAAAACATGCAGCTGATGCCATTACATCAGTTTTTCTTGCCCAGATGCCAGGTGCCCCCATAATAGGAAGCAATTAAATGGTATGGTAAAACCCCCATCAAAAACAAATACACAAGAAAAAATAGACATACCAACCATAAGGAGAGGTAGAGCCAAGAGAAGTTAGGGGGCTGGAGGGAGGGTAACCAGGACTGCAACAGTGAATACACTTGAACATCTACATTTATGGTAAGTGTACACAACTGTACTATGTTCTACATGTTTCACTGTTGCAGTCATTACATTTGGGTAGATTCCCAAAGCTAAGGAAGGGAGGAGGAAGTTAGAGAGCATTAGGACCAGCTATTAAGCCCTGCAAGACTGCAGTGGCAAATCCAGCTCTGGATTTAGAAAAGATAGGCAAGTGGTAATGCTTGGTGAAGGTATGTACAGACCTCCAGGTAGCAGCTTCTAGGATTTTCCTGGTAGAGAAATGTTGCAGAGGTAGATGCAGCCCAGGTGGAATGTGATCTTATCCCCTGTGGGGTAGGTTTTCCATGGTGCTTATAGCAGAAATGAATGCAATGGGCTATCCATTGGGAAATGGTTGGCCTTGAAATGGCCTTCCCCTCTGCCCCTGCAGCTAAGCTAACTAGCGGCTGCTCAGATTTTCTGGTAGGCTTAGTCCTGTCCAAATAGAATCTAA
This sequence comes from Protopterus annectens, assembly GCF_019279795.1. Lineage (NCBI taxonomy): Eukaryota > Metazoa > Chordata > Ceratodontiformes > Protopteridae > Protopterus > Protopterus annectens. The sequence continues at coordinate 547,754,204 of NC_056725.1, read as the reverse complement.
GTTGTCTGTGCACATCCAGAGAGTACAGTATTCATTCCCCTTTGTTTTGTGGATTAGGAAAAAATGTAGGCAAATGAATGGATTGATTTAGGGCCACAGAAGACACCACCTTGGGCATAAAGGAAGGGTTATTAGTCCTGAGGGAAACCCTGTCCGCATGGAAGATAATGAAGGGTTCCACTGCCACGAGGGCCTGTTATTCAGACACTCTTCTTGCTGAAGTGATGGCTAGAAGGAAGGCTGTTTTCCAAGAAAGGAATTTCAACTCGGCTGTAGCCGCTGGTTCAAAGGGAAGTGGGGAGAGTGAACTTTTCCAATACAAAGTTAAGGTCCCAGGCTGGAGTGGGAGCTCTCCTGGGGGGGGGTCTTAAATTTTTGGCCCCTCTAAGGAATTGCTTTAGCAAGGGGCGAGAGAAAAGGGGTGGCTCTGTATTATAATGTGCTGAAATGGCAGAGACGTGAATTTTAATTGACGAGAAGGATAGGCCCCTGTGGAGCATTTCTGTTAAGTACTGTAGAATCTGAGGTAAGCTGGGTGCTGTTGTGCCCATCCCCTGAGCCAGGCTCCAGAAACAGTATATTTTCCACTTTTCAGCACAGGATTTTCTAGTAATAGGCCTCCTTGCCTCCAGAATGATATCCAGTACCTGCTTACTGAGGGATGCTAAGGGAGAGCTCAAGGAATTAGCCAGGCTGCAACGTTTAGGGTTTGAAGCTGAGGGTGCTGAATCTGGCCCACCTGCTGGGACAGCAGGGAAGGGGTCTGAGGCAAGTGCCATACTGCGCAAGAGGGGGTACCAGTGCTGGCTTGGCCAGTCTGGTGCAACAGTATTGTCCTTGGCTTGTCCTGTTTGACCTTTAGTAGAACCTTTGAGAGGAGAGGCAGAGGGGGAAAGGCATAAACTGAGAGGCTTTCCCAGGTAAAGGACAGGGCATCCACTTTCCAAGCTTGGCTGTGGGGAGTTCTTGTGCAGAATTTGTTCAATTGGTAGTTCTGAGGGGAGGCAAACAGGTCTATCTCTGGAGTCCCCCATTTGTTCCTCAAGAGGTTGAATATTTTGTCATCTAGTTTCCATTCATGTGGGTCCATGAGATTTTTGCTTAAGTCATCTGCCAGTGAATTTAGTATGCCTGGGAGGAATTGAGCTTGCAAGTGTACTTGGTAGCTCAAGGCTGTGATCGTCAGAGCCATGGCTAGTCTGCAGAGAGGGTACGAGTGGGTCCCCCCTGCTTGTTTATGTACCACATAACTGTGGTGTTGTCTGTCTTTACCAATAGTTGTCCTGGAAGAATACGGTCTTTGAAGGCTGTCAGAGCATTCTGTACAGCTAACATTTCTTTTTGATTGATATGCAGGTGCATCTGTCTCAGGTTCCATTTGCCCTGAATGCACTGTCCTGCCATGTGATCCCCCCATTCATAGTCTGATGTGTCTGTTGTTAGGGTTTGGGTGGTAGGGGGTAAAGTGAAAGGGAGTTGCTTGTTGTGGTAGCAGGCCTCTGCCCACCAAATGAACTCTGTCTTCATACAAGGAATGATAGAAATCATTGTTTCCAGGTCCTGAGAATGTTGACACCATAGGCTTTTTAGATACCATTGTAGTTTCTTCATATGCAGTCTTGCATATGGAATTAGTAAAATGCAAGAGGCCATGAACCCCAGGGTTTGCAGAATTTTCCTTGCAGATAGCTGGGGTTTTGTGGCTAATAGTTTGAAGTAGGTTGTCAAGTAAACTTGTTTCTCTGGAGTGAGGAATGCCATCTAGAAAGTTGTGTTCAAGCTTGCTCCCAGGAATACAATCTGTTGGCAGTGTACTTGGTGAGATTTCTTTTCATTGATGGTGTACCCCAGTGAGGTTAGAAGTTTCTTTATGAATGCCAGGTGTTGTAATAGCAAGTCCTGGCTTTCTGCCTGAATCAGACAGTCGACCAAATATGGGTAAATTTGAATATTTCTCTGCCTGCAAAATGCAATGGCTGGAGCTAGGCACTTTGTGAATACCCTGGGTGCAGTAGATAAGCCAAAGGGAAGTGCAGAGAACTGATAGTGCATGCAGCCTGCCCTGAAGCGTAGGTATTTCCTGCAAGATTCCCTTATTTGGAATGTGCAGGTAAGCTTCAAGTCTAGGGTTGCCAGCCAGGCATCCTTGACTAGCATGGAAAGAAGCTGTTGCAGAGTTAGCATTCTGAATTTTGGAACCACCAGAAAAGTGTTGAGAATATAGAGGTCCAGGATATGATGCCAGGAGTTGTCTTTTCTGGGTACCAGAAAAAGTCCTGAATAAAAGCCTTGTCCCCTTTGTTCTACTGGGACAGGCTGAATAGCCCTGATATTGAGGAGAGAGATAACCTGCTGTTGGGCCTCTGCCCATTCATTTGGGGGTAGGTCTGGCCAAACATTTGGTGTTGGTAGGGTGTGGAAGTGGACTCTGTATCCTTGGGAAACTATGTTCAAAACCCAATTGTCCTGGGTAATGAGTTCCCAGTTTTTTGCATGCAAGGCGAGCTTTCCTCCTAAGGTAGTAGAGCAGGGCTTGGAAGGGTTAAGGTTAAGTCACTGTGCTATTTTTCCATAGGGGGTGGCTTACTAATCCCTACTTTGGAAGTGGGAGCCTCCCACTGCTTAGGTTTGTGCGAAGCCTGAGACTGTAGCCTAGGCGGTCTGCTGTTCCTGGGTTTGGGCTGAAAAGGCCTAGAAGGGACTGGAAAGGGCCAGTTCTTAGAAGGCCAATGTCTACTGAATCTGGGAGACTGTACTTGTAGGAAATCTTTAACAGTTTGCACAGATTTAGCTTTTTCCTCCATCCTTTTGAGGACTTCATCTGCTTGGTAGCCAAAAAGGCGGTCTTGGTTTAAGGGAGCATCCAGTAATTTAGCTTTTACATGATCTGGCAGGTTTTGTTCCTTAAGCCAAGCATGCCTTCTAAGTACAGACCCAGTGACAGCAGCCCTGCAAGATGCTTCTAAAGCATCAAAACCACATTGCAAAGTATGTTTACCAACTTCTGCTGCAGAATGCATCAAATCCTGTAATTCTGTGTGTTCAGTACAATCAGGAATCAACATCATTTTCTGTTTAAGTAGCCACATAACATGCTGCTGATACTTTAACATATGAAACTGGCAATTTAAAGCCCTGATGGCCAAAGTAGCAGAAGTGTATACCTTCTTACCCCATCTGTCTAAGGCTCTAGAATCTCTATCAGAAGGGGTGGGATTTTTGGCAGCAGTAGCTTTAATGCCTTTTGGTCCTTGGGAAATGGTCTCTGGATCCGCAGAAGGATTCTTAAAGAGGAACTTGTGAGAGTCAGGTATTCTGTTTAACACCGGTCAGGTTTCCTGGGAGCTGGAGGTAAAGCATCTGGGGAAAGGCTAGATTCCAAGAAAGCATCATCTACAATGTCCAGAACAGGAGGGATAGCTAACGGCCTGTGTTGAGGTAGGAGTAAGAATTCCCTAAGCCTCTTTTTGGAGTCAGAGTAATCCTGGCTTTCCCAGTTGAAATGCTCCCTAAGAGTGTGCAAGGTTTCACCGAAAGAAAAATCTTCTGGAAGGGAAGCAGAGGGGAATGGAATCCTCTGCATCAGAATCCTCATAAGTACATAAGGGCAAATCCTGGTAATCAGAAGGAACAGAAATATCAGATATCTGATCAGAAGAATCAGAAATAAACTCAGTTCTAGGTCTCTTAGAGGGGGAAGGCTGGCTTCCCCAATCAAGGTAATGAAGTCTTCAGCCATTCTAAGCATTTGTTTTTTAGGCATATGGTCCTGGGCCTGTGGTTTAGTCATCCGCTTTCTAGGCATGGTGTGAGTTTTAGGCCTGGATGAAAATGATGGCGTTGGTTTAATATGAATGTCTGTAGGCCTGAATACACCCTCAGAAGCTGGTGCCTGCACAGCGGCTCCAGACCCATCCAAGGTAGAGACATCCACAGGTTCCATAGTTGAAGAAGCATCTTGCGGCATATCAGACTCCAAATGGGTCTCAGTAGAGGCCTGCGAATCAGAAGTAGCGCGTATCAGGGGCTGCGAAAGGGCCTCACTGAGCACTGGTGGACTGGCGATTAGCTTAACGGAAGCGTCGTCAGCAGTTTTAGACCTATGTGGTCTGTCAATGTCTTTATCCTTACATTTTGTCAGAAGATCGGTAGTCGGATGGCTTGATGAAACCATTTCGGAGAACACAGAATGAGTACGAAAATAATTAGCTGCAAAAATAGCCCAACGACGGATAGTTCGGGCATTGAATAAGGCACAAAACTGACAAAGAGGGACATTGTGGTCTGGGCCTAAGCAGGGGATGCAGTAAGAATAAAAATCTCTATGAGGTATTTGCTTTCCACAGGTAAGACAATTGTTAACTTTTACTGACATCGGTTAGAGCAAGAAAAAGGATCCCCGATGGGGTACTTAGCTTTTTTGAAGACTTCGGGTCTGAAACACGAAAGTGAAAATTTCAGGAGTCGGCCGACCGGCAGTTGCAAACTGCTTCTGCTTCAGGCACCGCACGGCAAGAAAGACTGACGTAATGGCGTCGGCTGCATGTTTTATACCCCTGACGACCTGACGTCAAGGAAGAAGCGACAGCATCCGATGCAGAAATCCGAAGACTCTGGTATTCAGGCCGGCTGAGGGCTATCTGCAGGCAGATAACCCAAATGTGATGACTGCAACAGTGAAACACAAAGAACTTCCTGCTTGCCAAAAAAGAACAAACAGAAATGTCCTTAGAGATCCAGGCAGAGATGGTTTGCTTAGACAATGCCAAACCAAATTTCCTGGTATGAAAGGAAACAAAAAGATGCTCAGTTTCTGATAAATTTTATCTTATCCAAGTAATATCCGAGCTGTCCATATAAATCAAAGGTGTATAGTACCTTCTCAAAAGCAGACTGTGGAG